>NW_027248374.1:300000-600000 GCF_041260155.1 Ptychodera flava
GCCGTAGTGGGCTCATGAATAATTCATTAGGACGACTACGCGTGAAACAAATTGGCTGCCAAAAAACCCGTAGTGTGTAGGCAAAGTGTGACGGGGTCGAAGTGACTTGGGTACCTGGGGCCGACCAAAACCAGTGTGAATTACTGGGGTCAAAGCGGACAGCGGCCGGGATGACGTGTTCCCCAAGCGAGCTACCTTCAGAAGTCTGTTTCATCGCAAAAAAACGTCAACTTTTAAACCCGTCATTTATTTACTGATGTTATTCTCAGCATCACAAACATATACGCCTCTGCTATGTATCACAGCAAATAGTTATATTTGAGCGCCCCGTAAATGGGATCCTCGTTTTTTTGCGAACCCGGAAGTGTGTCTGTGCTCAATGCATTTCCTACCCATAGCGAGGGAAACTGCCCGCGTTCCCATGCTCCCATGAACCCTTTTTCAATGCCAGTGCAACGCCATCTGTGCAAAATTTGTGGTGGTATGCTCCCGTGTGATGGAAAACCTCTCTTATTCTAACAATGACGTAGTTGACTTTGGACTTCGATTTCGTAAATGTGATGTCCATGCAGTGAGTTTGGGTTGGCGCGCTTATAATGCAATCTTCGCCCGCCTGCGGTCCGATATCCCGCATTTATTAGCGATATTTATCTGTTTTGACTTGACCAAAGTTGGCAAAACTTGCTATGTACATTAGAGATACTATGATACAAGATTATTGAAAGTCATTTGACATTTTTTTCAGCCAATTCCCAATATGCATATTTAATGAACCTTCAAAATTAGGGATATATACTGGCATTTACTTGATAAAATTTGGCGAAACATGCTGTGTACATTGATCATTATACCAGGTTATAACAGTATTGAAAGTCATTTTGCATTTTCATGTCAGCTAATTCATAATTTGCATAAATAGCTAACAAGCTTTCACGGTTTGGCATACAGAGCTTGAAGGACTTGACCAAAGGTAATTACACATGCTATATTGTGATACAATGACAGTACTCAAAGAAATTAGTTATTTTTATTTCAGCTAATTACATATTTGAATACTTAATGACCTTTAGAATTGATCTGTGGTGAAATTCATTGTGTTGATCATAACTCTTTAAATGTAGCAAAGCTATAGCAAAGGTTCAAACTTGCACATAAATGCAATATATAATGAAACACGTGAGCATTTTCAGTTCATATCTGGTACCAAATCTTACTAGTCAATCTCATATTTGTATATTACAAATGGTAGAACATTACCAAATTGTAATGCACAAAGTATCACAGCGATCAAATTTGAAAAAAAATAATTTTATTTATCAAAGGACTATTTGCATTCTACTAGTGACACCCTCAAAACGATATTTCATTCATTACTGATCAACCTGTTATGTAACGCATCATTTTCCATGTTGCTTTTGCGTCTTTTGCAATGTTCTATATTAGAAGATACACAACTATATATTTGCATGTATGCTTAAATGCAGTGTTTAAATTTACAAGCTTTATGGTAAAGCTCAAGCACCATGAATTACTGATGAACAGCATATAATGGGCTAAAGACGACAACTATTGCAACAGTCCACATGAGATTGCAGTTACATGTAGAACAAATGTGTTAGAATTGTCAGTACATTGTATCAATGCAAAAGGAGCTCAATGAATCATAAAATTAGGTACACTTACATTTCTATCTCTGTGTGTACATGTTTTATACGTTCACTATATAACTAGATATTGACTCTAAGACTAATGCTAATTTTGTTTCCTTTGGCCAACTCTATTATAATTTTGTAGCAATTTGTAATATGTGGTGCCTGAGCTGCAGCGCATTGTAATAGAAGATGCACTGAACCATGCACACAATTATTCATAAAACCAGTCACATAAACTTCAAAAGAAATATTGTAAGAAAGTCCAAAAGAAAACTTACATAGTGAGCAGAGTAGAGTAGAGCAGAACTGTGATCTTTAGGGAATAACTTTTTGTTTTAGTTCAAATTCTGTTTCTTAGGAAGCCTTTGCCAATTGCTTTGCAAATGATTGGGTTCTCTGAATGAATCTACAGAAATTATATGAAAATCATTCAAACATTAACCAGCAATGATTTTTTTTAAGAAACTCTAAGAAAATATGGCTTATTACTTTGCCTACTCGTTTATTTGTATATTTCAATATGGTAACCTGACATGTATACACAGCTATGACAATATTATTAATTTTAATACACAATGAGATACAGTATGGCCTGTTTTGTACCAATCTCTACAATAACTTTTAGCATGTTTGGTGTAAAGTATTGTTTATGGTCTACAAGAACTTTGAAATCCATGTGTAATATTGGTCAACTAGAATATTAACATTAGTTAACTGGCACTCTTTTTCTTTGAATGATTCTACAGAAATTATCCGAAAATCATTCAAACATTAACTAGCAATGAGGTATTTTAAAGAAACTCTAAGAAAATACAGCTTATTACTTTACCTACTCTTTTATTTGTATATTTCAATATGGTAACCTGACATGAACACACAGCTATGACAATATTATTACTTTTAATACACACTGACATACAGTATGGCCTGTATTGTATCAAGCTCTATTACAATACTTCATGTCAAACATGCTAAAAGTTATCTTTTATGGTTTACAAGAACTTTGAAATCTATTTTACACCCAGTGTAATATTGGTTAGCTAAAATATTGTCATTAGTTCACTGGCACTATTTTCCTTTGAATGTTTACATGTGAAGTACCAGAAAGTCACAATTTGCACATTTCAAACTCTATGGCATATTTCTAGACAACCTCATTTAGTTGTAAAATGTACAAAACATTGAAAGGGTTCTTTTTTAAGATAATCATTTTTGTAAACAATCATGTTGCTGGGATGCAGCCATATTTGTTGTGTTATTGTTGGATCATTGAGTTTGCAAGATCTCACAACAGTGCTAGCATTTGTTTATGTTGTCGAATTGTTCTTCGTTTTTGGTAAAAACGTTCTTTCCATAGAATCAATTGCCAGTCTGAGAATACTTTGAAACTTTTAGTTCCCTAGAGATACTGTTCAAAATAATAATATAATAATTAATATATAGGCTAGCATTATTTTGATAATATTGTTGTCATTTTGTCAAAAATATAGTTTCATGTACTGCACTACTAATGTCTGGCATAATTTTTGTGGAAAATCTTTCAGATGTCACTAGCCAAATAATTGAAATTTTTCGTTTTGGTTTCCATAATGATGTTACTTGTAGATACCATTCTGAAATATGGCACATTTTGCAATACTTTATATTTTCTTTTATAGCAATATTTTTTTACTGAGAGTACAAGTACTGATATTATAATTTTAGAAGCTCTCAATATGCTGTGTTGGTGTCAATATTATGCTAAGTTTATTAGTGAACAATGGTAAAGATAATTTTAAAAGTTCATCACAGATTAAGATAAGATCTAAAAGAATACATGAATCTATCATTTTATCATAATAAATGCACAGCAGCCAACTGTACTAGATTTTCCCTTCTTAAGATCAACTGCAAGTTAGAATTTCAAAGCATGTGGCTCTGGACGGAAAATTTAAAGAGGTTTTTGACTTACTGATGACCATATTAGATCACAAAACAAAACTGACATACAGTTGTATGCCTTGGCAAAGGGGTAAAATGAGAATCAAGACCAGGAACATAAGACACCGCTATCTTGTGATAGAAGTCTAAAGTGATATTGCTTTGATACAACCAACAACTTGTGAGTCCATGCATATATTTAACACTAAGATGCAGATTAACATAAAAGCATATACAAAACGCTTAACCAGTGATATTTTAAGATATTTTCCATTCAGACTAAATAACTGCCTATCTTAAAATACAGTGGTTTCTTTCCAAAGACAATAGAAATGAAAATTGTGCGGTTATCGCCACTGCACAGCCATTGACTGAGAGAGACAATATTTTATCCAAAACAAATAACAGAAAAATGACAAAAATTGCGATAGTTCATGTGGTACTTCAACTTTAATTATTTGGATATTGTAAATCATACTCTTTTTGAGACCTTGGGTAAGGTTATCTCAATTGGTTGCAGCATATTTGAAAAATACATCCTAAAGGTTGGCATGTATACAAATAGGCAAACAGTGGAAGTGCCATATATCTCTTTCTGCTTGAAGAGATAGTTACACTTACCTTTGTAAGAGCTTCTATGTTTGCCTTAGCACCAATAAGAGTCTCTACAACATCTTTGTGGCCAAACTGGGCAGCCACGTGCAGGGCAGTGGCCTCATTCTGAAGAGTGAAATATGAAAACATTGAAGTACAGGTATTTGTATCAATAGCAATGGTAATAAATTCAGAAGCCATCAACAATAAAGATCACTGTTATAATTGGTAGACCTGATGGACAAAAATTCTCACAAATCAAATTATGTAGCATGATTATATAGGAACTAGTCTTTTTTGAACTCTTTATAAAATGTAATGTTACTTGAGTAGGCACAATCCCCTGTGCATTGAATGATATTCTGTTGCATTGTGATTATTTTCTATTCAAGAATATTTATATCTTTAAAAAAAAATTGTAAAAGTAAACAAAGATACAAAGCAACTCATTGCCCTTTGCCCACAAAAAATAGCCTACAAACATTTTCTTGATGAGTCAAGAGAGATAGCAAAAAAAACACATTATGATGGATCAAGATGGCAAACAAGTGTATTTTGTTGAGGTAGTGTCTTCATAAGCGTTTTGTCAGTATGGTATAGTACAAAAAAATAGAGTCAAGGATACTTTATCTTTCATATATGGTGATTACTTTAGTTAGCATTGCTATGCACTTTGCTAGTATCAAACATTTAACTTTGGAACAAACAATTATCAGATTGAACCATTTCACCAATGTTTTATCTTGGTGGTGGGTGGGAAGCTGACAGTATGTTTACTGTTCTACACAGAATGTTCATAATCTGTCATCATTTGAATGATGGAAAAATGAAGTTCAGCCTATGATTAATTATAATTGTTTTCTTTTCATCAATATTATTCATTACCCATGTTAGATTGGACTTTGCTTTCTGAATGATATCATCAGAACCAAACAAAAGTACTTTGAATGTTTTACTTTTTTTTAACCATTTGACAGGTGTAATTTTTTCCCTCCAAAATTTTAGTGCAACATTTTACCACTTTTTGTGATTTTTTCTGTAATTTTAGGATAATATTAGACCAAACGGACCTCACTTTTTATTGGCTACAGTTTTGGATCAAAATTTTGTAAATCTGAACAAAAATTCATTGGTTATATTTTATCAAGGTGGCAGAAATTGACATTGTAGCTCAAAGGGTGATATTATCAAAAAAACAACACCATATAAGTAGGCAATGTTACAGTTTTGAAAATATTATTAGGCATTTTTGTTGAACTCTAGGAAAGCACTCCTCATAGTTTAGCCAGCTTTCTATTTTCATATTTAAAAATAGTGACAAAGTGTGTTTTAATTGTCTTGCCTTTTAAGTAGTCTGTCTGTCTGTTTGTATGGAAATGAAAATTATAAAAATTAGGAGAAAATAAAGTTGTTTTGAGAGTATTTTAGGCTTTGATATACAATTCCAAGAAAACACTCCTAAAAGCATTGCCTTCTCTAAATTTGAGTGTTTTACAATGATGAGTTTAGATGTACATGATACATGATACAGTTAACGCTGCATTTGAAGGTAAAACCGTCAACATTCACTTACAAATCTAAGCGTACTAGGGAATACGTCCAACTCCACTTACACACACTTGCCATGCTTAAACATATTTGTTTATAACCAAATGTCCCCTTAGGCAATTGTTCAAGTTTTAATGTTAACTAAGTCACTTGACAAATTATTTAGTCTCCTACTCAATAAACCCACTGTTACTGCATATGAGAACAACAATGTTAATGCGGCTAGTTTTCAATCGGATTCGAACCCACAACATACGGCATCAGTCGCCTAGCTGATATCATACTCTAATTAGGCAAAAGTCAAATTGTTCGAGCACAATTATTTCAAATCAAACATTCAGCTATTTTTACTATGACTATCTTTAATTTATCAGATTAAGCAACTGTCTCAATGACCAACGTTTGAAAGCTATTTGTGCCTCCACGCACACACAGGGAAGATGATGATTTTTCTGAATTGAAATAAATGATAGAAATAGCAAATTTTAGATTTTTTTTGATTTGACTGAATTTTGTTAACATTTTAATGGTTAACAGTCAATAAACTGTAGACTTGATCTCAGTGTGTGCCTTGCCAATGATACAAGTGGCTATAGCAGTCCCCACGTTGTTTACAAAATGATAATCGTAGGATGTTACAAGTTGTTGACCTTGCAACATATCTTTAATGTGGGAACCTGATAGCTTTTCAAGGACAAATCAGCATAAATCAGTTTTCTTCCTACCAATTTTTCAGCAACTCTTGCTCTATTCAGCCAAAATAAGTGAGCAAACTTTATACTTATATGTCAACTATAACTCACATAATTTGATTAGATATTGGAGCTGACTATTAAAAGTATTGATATGTGAATATTGTTTTAATCACAGCAATTTCATTTACCTAAAATATTGGAATTTAGGCATCTAGACTAGACCTATTCTTCTTATTTTTGAACTTCGATGCTATGCATTGCATATTCAACAAACTAATTTTAAGTGGTAGAGAATGCTTCCTCATTTTACTGGTGTCATAAGATTTAAGCTTTTTGCTCACGGGTCAGTCACAATCAGGGTGCGCTAGAGTGTGTCACTTAGGTCAAAATTTCAAGTTCATGATAACTGTCCAGTTAAATAATATGTTGAAAGGTTATGGTATGGGGCATATCTTCCTAAAATTTGGTGAAGCAAACTTCATTAGTTTTACCACAGTGCACATTGTTTTATATGGTCGACGCAGTGTCACGGACGCTACAGAAATGTTGTACATGAAACACAAATGTCATAATAAAATTTTAAACAATGATTTGTTAATGCTTTCTAATGTTATTACAATATAAAAGATGCATATTGGCATTAAAATAAGCTATACTTGGTATGATTTCCTTAATTTTTCCATGAATAAACACAACCTCAAGTTTAGTGAGAAATACAACAATATTGATCATATTTTATTAATAGGACTTTCAACTTCTCTATGTCCTTCCGCTGGTATGCTGTACTTAAAAGTTTTATTGTCATGAATTTACCATGCTATAGCAACAATATTAACACCATTCAGTGTAATCTAAATGAACTTCTTTCTTAATGTTTTCTGTTTAGTATGACATGTAATCTTGTCACGGACGCTACCAAAATCAAACTTGAAAGTTAGGTCAATTTGAAATATAAAAAGCAATCAACAATCTGGTTTTTTCTTTCTCTTTTCTCCAAAACCTTTCTCTATCAAACATTTAAATTGTGAAAATTGTGTCAAAACATTGACAATTTCTTTAAATTGAACAAGAAAGCTATAGCAACTACTGCAAAAATCAGTTGGAGTACGTGAAAATGTCTATACCAAATAAACTTTCAATACGTCAAAAAACACAGAAGTTAACATTACTTGTACCTTACTTAAAGTGTAAAAACCAAGATAAAACTAGACACCAAGATCAGGCTAGAGGGACAGGTTGTTAAACTTTGACCTGTGGTACCACAATAAAATTTGCTACAATGTATCTGACACACCACCCAAGAAATCCAAATGGCTTGCAGCTGTTCTAACACCTGTCAGGATGGGACGCACACACACCTAGGTGAGGCTGGAGATCAGAGACGTAGTCTGCCAACCTTTGACCTCTGTTCTATAATATATCTGTACTCTCTGACGAGCGTAAAGTTGGCGTCATACTCATCCTCATCCTCAGCCTCAGAGGTCACACGAAAATGAGGATGAGGATGACGCTACAGCGTCAGCTCCACCAGCGTCAGATCTGATTATTCTCGAATGCATCTGATGGAATGATATTGTAAAACGACTTTAAAAATGTGCTCCAAGTTTCATATCACTGTAAATGTTAATTAAAACACAGTGGGATTTGCATTTCATAATATTTAGTTACCTCTCCTCTCAATATCCGTTTCTCACGTTGTAGCCCTTAATTTCCTTAAAGTTCAAAGGTTTTATGTTTAATACATTGACTTTTCAGGCCTCAAGTCATAGTTATACAAGTTAATTGTTTTATATGTCCTTTGAATAATTAGGGCTTTCATATCACCTCTCATGGTGGCAATTTTACACATTTCGGACCATGTATACCTTTTTTGTACCAATTTTGGAAAATCTTAACGCAAGAGTTAAGATGATACCAACAAACACATCCGATGATCCATGGACTGAAAATTACGAACATTTCCAAAAAACTAGTCCATATGAGATATTCTAACAATAAAATATTACCTGCGAACCAGTTTTAGGATTCAAAAGAAAGTTGAGAAAGAATGGAGTTGTTATTTTCTTAAGTTATTGGCGAATTTTATCATTTATCCATCATCGGGTAGAGTATCCTCCGCAATCTTTGGATACGACGCTGAAGCTGATGCTGAGTAGCGTCATTTTAGCGTCAGCTAGAAAGGTCACCTGAGGATGAGGATGAGGATGAGGATGACGCCAACTTTACGTTCGTACTCTACGTCTTCATAATATGTGACAGTGGTGGAGACAGGGTTAACACAAATGTATATCATACCCCCTTGATTTTTTAAAATTCAAAATGTGATAACAAAACAATAAAATGTGGTTGTTATTTCACATTTAGATTGGCTTATAATCTGAAAAACAATGTTTGCATTTTATTGTAGCATCCGTGACATAATGATTTGAAATGGAAACACAATAATAAATGCATATTCTTATATATAATCCCATGGTATTTTTCTCTGTTTGACGTCATCGTATACGAGTGTTTTTCGCGGAGCCGTACAACTTCGAGCCGAAGGCGAGAAGTTGTGCGGCTCCGCGAAAAACACGAGTATACGATGACGTCAAACAGAGAAAAATACCATGGGATTATATATTTATCACATGAACAGTCTTTTTATTTTTCTTTTGACATAGATGGATCAAAATTATCGTAACAAATTGCATGAATTTCGTCGCGATTTGTGTTTTACTTACGCGGATTACTTTCATTTAAAGAGTAAAGCGGCCCGTCACCCAGGAGATACTTTCATTCATAAATCCAATCAAGCTGAAATTTGCTACATTACAGGGTATCTCCACCAACCAGACGTACGGATTCGGTCACGTGAACGTGTCAATCATTGTCTCGCGCTGTATCGATGCCAAGGCAAGTTGGCCATCGGCGGACATATTTTTCACCGTGCTAGCGACGGATAACCATAGTATTCAGAGTTACTTAGAATATTTACAATTATATCCCTGTGATTATATTTATGAAGTAAATGAGACGACACGATCGAAACATTAATTCTCATTCCCAGCACAGTCCCTCCATCCATAGAGGGACTGTGTTCCCAGAGATGCCGTGGCTTTCAAAATATCACACAAGTTTACAACCTTTGCGAGCGCGAAAGATTCCGTTCGATGACACACTCATTGCATGTAGGTGCCCACAACGTTGCCGTCACCGGTCTCTGCCGTGCCGGTGTCAACTCGTCAATCCCGATCTCGGTCATCAATGTTTTCGTCTTACGAACTTTGATGTTTGCATTGACACATATCTCGTCCATGGATACATCCTAATTTTGTTGACGGAAACTCTGTTTTGAGTGTTGTCTGAGTCAACTTTCGAAGTACATGGGATTCCACAGCGCTGCACACAGCTCGACAGCTTTCTTCGCTACAGCATTATGCCACGCCGCGCTGCAAGTTTGATTCCGAGCGAGACTTTACGGAGTTTTTTTGTGATTAATTAAGGAAATTGATCGTAGTTAGTCGAATGACTTTAGGCTTGTGCCTCCTATGTCGCTTTCCCGAAGATTATACTATACTCAATATTCAGTTTGAGGTGTAGGTTTCGGTTTTATCGCTAACCGGGATCGCAAGGTACGACGTCCACACGACTCGACTGGAGCCGAGACGTTATAATTAAAATAACGATCGTCGGTACCTCCATTCGATTCTCGGAAAAAGCTATTGTTTTAGCGACTTGAAATTTCGTTGGACAAATATGCCTTCTATGTTTCCATGTCTGGATTTATCGGGTCACCTTTTTGTAAAAATAACATGCGAGCTAGCACGGCATCGATCACAACAAATCTGTTCGTGTCGCGACGCCTGCATGTATGAACGGTACCATGAAAGAAAAAAAGTTCCGGTTGATGACGTACAACAGGGGTAATCGGATTTCTTATCCGTCCTGTTCTACGTCACACAGGTGTGAATTCGGGCCAGTTCATGTGATAAAGCACAGAATTCATTGTTCTTTTCACTAGAATTCTAATATCATATTCAATATAATTACTGCATTCTTAAAAAACACCAATCTAAGTGTTACAGTTGAGGCTCAACATAACTTTTTGAGTGTTTTATTACTTTTTAAAAAATCAATTTTGTGCAAATTTACAATTTTATGCCTTGAAGACATTTTGTAACCCAACTCCATGTATGTACACACAATACACACTAGTATTTATATTTTCAGTGGATTAACTGCTTTAAAATGTTTTAAATAGTTATTAATTATGACTATGTAGTAAACACCGTCACGGATGCTACACCGTCACGGATGCTACATTTCCATATTTTAGGAATATTAATAGTGAATGCAAGGGACAGTAATTATATAATTTGTTTATTTAAGGTAGGCACCTATTGACACTTAGGCCTGTGACATAAGATCTTTTATAACTCCTGTTGTCCTTAAGATATGAGTGTGTCACGGACGCTACAAGAAATTCCGACCACAACGATCTCCATTTTCATTTATTCACAAAACAATACAATATGCAATTTTATTTAATTTTGGTGTATAAAATGCTTGCCATGGATGTTGAGGTTGGAATTAAATCCAATATTACAATATTTTACCCATTTTACTACATATAAACTAAAGGTATACATACTTATGGTCATAAAACACAAAAAACATAACGATGTTACAGTTTTGGTAAAAATACCACAGTTTCTGTTCCGATGCACATAATCACATGAAATAACTTGTGAAAGAAAGATTAGGTATTCTGCAATAACATATGTAAGCTAAAAATTCCACAATTTTAACGCTGTGTTCCTAAAAACATTTTGAAATTAAGTACATTTTGAAGTGAAACAGCATAACGCTATTTTTTACAGTTTTGAAAGGCATTTTGTGGATGTACAACCAAACCTGCACAATATATGCAATATTTCTTTATGTGACCAAGTTAGATACAACTATTACTATTTATTAGAAACAAATAAGCAATATAATATCAGTCTGAATAGCAGATATATGTCCATAACAAATGAAAATCATCTAGCGCACCTGATTGTGACGACCCGTCAGTATGTATACGCATAAAACAATTGATGCAAATAATTTATCCTTTTCAGTATTTCCTGACAAATTTATGTCATAATAACAAAACAATTACATCTGGTAGAAATCAGATTCCAAAGTCATGTAGAAAGATTATTTTCCAGTAATTTTAAGTGATAATTTCATACTGTATATATCCTAAGACAAACAAACAAAGCAACAAACAAGGAAAAAGACAATGGTTAGGGAAAAAATCATATAGCTTGTTTACTACCTCTCCTTTAAATCATTAATATTTACTTAGTGAAGTTTTAAAAGCTCCTTATTTTTGCCTTTGTGAAAATTATTTAAGGGAAACAATTGCCTTTTTAAAATACCAATGTTTGTTTATCATTTATTATTTCCATTTACAAAAATCCACATTTGACATTCAGTCACTTGACTTTATGTAGTCATCAGTATCACACACTGCCTGCTATGGTGCATAAATGTTATTTTTCCCTTATTGAGTTATTTTCTTTATATTTCTCTTAGCCTAACATTTTTTTTCTCGCAAAAAAAAAATCCTACATGATTCCACATTGAAACTGTTGAACTCCTTTTGGAATAATATCATTACTATGTCAGTAAGTTGCCAATCATTTCTTTTCTTTGGTCACTTGAGAGAGGAACAGTACTGCCATTCACATAAGAGGTAAATACTTGATGATTGCTACGTCTACACATACCTTCCACAAAGTTTTATATGAATTACAAAGACTGCATTAGACACTTCCTGGCTCAACACTTCTTCAACTGACCAATAGCTCGTGTTTATGAAAATAATTTGTGTAATTCCTTCTAACTATTCAGATGTTACACTTGCTATACTTGTTATACTTGCTAGTTTGTGAATACACACCACTGCTAACATAAGTTGAGGGAAAGAGAGGAGGGTTTATTGCAAAAAGAAGAACGGAAAGTATAGATTTAAGCACAAGCCCGTACACTTGAGAGAAAGGGAAAAAGAGAGGAGGAGACAGGGGATGGTGGTGGGATTGGCCGAGCTGGTATGGCATGAACCCAGCGGCTGAATGAATGAATGAATGAATGGGAGCGATGAGACAAGGGCTTGATGATGTAGTGTCGTGTGCAAACGTGGCTGATTGGCTGGGAAGGAGGATTGATAACAGTCATGGGTAGAAGAGCTGATTGGCTAAGGGGACGACGATGAGGATGTAAGGAAGGCAGATAGCTAGGTGTAATCACAAAACACATCTGTGATAAAACACAGATTCCACAGTAACAAATTTATGTGATTAATGAAAGTAGCAATGGTTAGTGTGTACATCAAAGATCAAACTTATATGCCTTCATAATTCAGCTTGCGAATGCACAGAATCATGCTACCATGATTTGAGCTTAGTTCTATGAAAATACAATGATCTTTAATTTCCTGAGCACTATGACACCACTATCTTGACCTCATCAAGTACGCCTTTCAATAATTACATTGATCATTTCTGGTGATATTTTGCTGGATAATCGATACTAGTTGTGTTGATGTGATGAAACATGATCATGCAAAAATAAAAAGGTTCTGATTTTGGTTCACAAACAATATTTTTGTGTTCTACAGTGTGGGACTGGAAGCGCTCACTACTTTTGAAACACCTGACAACACTTCCTGGTCTGTTTGCTAGAGGTCCATATATCTTGTCTTTTACAAAATTGACTTCGTTAATTGTGTGTACTGGTACTTTGTTATGTTTTCTGTTTTCTGTTTTTTGTCTTTAACTGTTAATGGTGTATTACAAATTTTGACCTAGTGTTATTGGATTGTGGATGAGTATCATTGTGATTATTTTAAACACAAATGCAATGCCATCAAAGTAATGACAATAATAATTGAACTTTAGGTAAAATAAGATGATCACAAGAAAACTCTCCAGTTCTTAAGAAAATAACACAACACACTCCTGCACACACACATGGGTTTGGAATGATAGTATATGCCTTATCGAAGCCCCATTGGTACATCAACACAACTACTGGCAGGCATGTTAATGTTTAAGTTGTTGACAACACTCCCCAGATCACACTGCATGATGATGCAGACATAATGATTAAGTATACACAGTTACCGAATCAAAGTCACATGGATTCTAAAAAAAAAAGGTAAAACACATTCTCAAATGGGTCATCAATTCTCTTTGTGCAGACTTGGAAACAGTGATAAACTGTACAATTACAGTAATTCAGGGCTCCCGCTAAGTCACCAAAATGATTAGCCAACTCATTAGCCAAATCAAAAATCTTTTAGCCATTTTGAGTAACTTTTAGCCAGTTTATGATCTCAAGTGTGGCAACAGCTTTCTCGTCATTCAGGAGTCCCTAATTTTACAAATCAAGATGTTTTGTATGATGTTCATGATGGTTTTTACACTAACGAAATATGTGTTTAGTTTTTGCATTTATAATCTGTGTTTTTATGACATTTCAGGGATAGAAATCCTTTTTCATTTTTGGTGGTAAACTTTAAACACCAGAAATAAAATTAGGTAGCAATTGAATTCTAAAAATCTGGTAGCAATGTTAAGTGTATATTACAAGAGGTACAGATTGAATATTTCTGCCACATTCAGTTAGTATTCACAGTATGATAGCTTGTCATAAGTTACAGGCTTCTCATGTGGCAAATTTATGCAGTCTTCCATAACCTAAATGTTTGAGCCACACAAGTAAAACAATTTTCCATGCAGAAGACAGCATTTATGGTATAGCACAATGGCAGTGTAGCTACGATTATTGTGGTATTTATTAAGGGCCCGGTTTTACTTGTATATCATAGTTGTGATCAAGCAGGCTGGCATCTTGAGTATAAGTACTTTTCTTGAGACAAAAAGGGCTGGGCCAAACAAAACTCTTGTAAAACAAGACACAACGATATATGTTCATTTAAATTACTCACTGTTTTAGGGCATTCATTGTTTTAATGATTATGATAACATTTTAGCCAAGATATATTTTCATTTGATATTTTGATATCATCAAGAAATGTCTGGTGATGTTCACTTCTAGATTATTAAACTGGTGGAATCTACAAAAATATTAAAATCATTCAGAATCACATAATTTCTTGTATAAGTTATAGCAGTTTGAAAGTAGGCCGAATGGGAGTCAGTCGAGCTGAATGCCAAAGGCAGCAAAATTACCTTTCACCTATTGGACCAACCTAGGTGGTTTCTTGTGAACCATTATTGTGTAATTAGGGGGTCTTCATGAATGACATCACATGATGAGATGACCTAGACTTGACCTTTCAGAAAACCTCAGTTTTTCTCCTTTTCTTTTGTATTATGGCTCCGTTTGTGAAAGTTTCCTTTGAAATTGTGGTTTTTACTATCAAACTGAGTAGTTGCAGGCCAAATTTTGATACAGCAAAGTAGGTAAAACTTTTGATAGACTCAAGGACGATCCAGGACTCACAGTGGCAAAGCAGGCCTCAGTGTATTCATGGACCTTACGTTCATGATGTATTGTAGTATCGAACAGCAACAATGTTTGTTTTACGTACCAGGGAATTTGTAACTTTGTAGAAAGGAGATTAAACTGTTTCAATACATTGCAACTTTGTAGGAAGGAGGGTAAACTGTTTCAACATCTTACAACATTTTATTGTTAGGTGTAGTTTTCTGTCGAGGAGGTCTAAGAATTCAATAGCCACTACATTAGCCAAACAGAAATTTTTGTAGCCATTTTTAACTTTCTTTCGCATTTGGCGAATTGGCGAATAGGTAGCGGGAGCCCCGGTAATTTACTGGTAATTGGGTAAACAGGTGTTATGCTTGTTTCTGGTATGATCACGATGTGTATGTGCAGGAAATACATTTTTTTAATTTTCCTGTGGGGTCGCCATTTTATGGGTGCGGCATCATTTATTATTAAGCATTTAAAACATGTAGGCATAGTCCAAATCAGCGAACAGTGATACTCCAAGACACATCCTTCAGTTAGCACGTTTACATGAACACGGTGTGGTTTGAAAATAAAATCCTGACAAAAAAATGCATAACAATATCAGCTATTGGGGCTTTAACCAATGACTGAATAATGAACGGTTTAGATGTTTTCCTTACATATTTAATCACTGTGATATTGTGCTGTTTGTCTTGCATTTATCAGATCTACTTCATGTGCAATTCTTTGATACATCTTTTACCAATGATCTAACACCTCATCTGAAAATGCTGTGCTGTGCTTTTTCCACAGACGATAGAAATGAAAATTGTCTGGCTTTCTCTAATGCAAATTCCCTGAGAAGGCTAAAATAATAGAAACTGGTCAAAATCGAGTGGTATACCATAGCTGGGTGTGATTTATAGCTATTATGTCATAACACTATATTGAAATTCTGGCATGGAACATCAGGAAAGGATTATTGCTCTGGCTGATCGAAAGCTTGCCGCCTGTGCTAGTCATGGTATATCGTGAACATACCATGGTTCTTTTCATGTCTCCTTCAATCAGATTGCTGCATTTGCATGATCAATACACTGGTATGATAGATATTATTGCCCGAATAGATTGGTTTATGTGCCCGAGAGCTGGCGACAATATGCCCAACACCAGGAGGGCTTGGCTCCTGCTGCGACGGTACATAAACCAATGTATTCAGGTAATAATATTTTTATTACATGTCTCTTCACGGTTAAAGCTACATGTTATTTATTACTTACAGGGCCGATGTTCCTATTAATGTTAATGCACTGACTTGCACCCATATCAAGTCATGTAACAATCATTACGTATACCATTAATGTTGGGTTCCATATAAGTCAATATACCGGTCCACATGAATATACTAAATGTATATAAAGCATTGTGAGAGCTCTATGTTTGCCTTAGCACCAATGAGAATCTCTGCAACATCTTTATGGCCATTTTGGGCAGCATGGTGCAGTGGAGTAAAACTTCTCTGAAGTGTGAAATATGAAAACAATGAAGAGTATATATGTGTCCCAAGAGTTTATAAAAATAAAGTCAGAAGCCATTTAAGATATAAATAATATGCATCCTTTGAAAAGAACATTGGCCTTATTGGTAGGTCTTGAGGATATAAAGTCTCATGAGGAGAATTATGTATTCTTACTTGAAAAAGCACATGATATCATGATGTTGTTGCATCATGATAACTTTCTATTCAAAAATATTTCGAACTGTCGAAAAATAGCTTTAAATTGGAAAAGGAAACACAATTATTTCCCTTCGGCCAGAATAATAGCCTATAAATATTTTCTTGACAAGTCAACCAAGATAGCTAAAATACATTATGATAGCTCAACATGGCAAAAATAGTGTATTTTGTTGAACTGGCATCTTCAAAGATATTTTTAACAATGATGTAGTATACAAAAAGAGAGACACAGGTACTCTAGCTTTCATGTACAGTCATTACTCTAATTTAGATTGATATGCACTTGCTAGAAGTAAATGTTCAATTTTTGATTATTCTGAAGGTAAAGTCCCATCTAACATTGATAATCAATAATGTTGATGGAAAGGTTAAAAACAACAATGGCTGAACTTCATTTACCATTATTCAAATGAGCCCAACAAACCATGTATATAAACTAGTTTTTGTAAAAAAAAAATAAACACACTGTCAAATTTTCACCCACCACTAAGATAAAAACAGCATGAGGCTGGTTCATTCTGATATTAGTAGGTCAAAATAACTAGTCAGCGTTCTTGCTTGCTTAAGTACAAATCTGATGCTGACTTTTTTCGAAAGTTTACGTCACCTAACCCTTCGAAAATGAAGATTTTATGAAATCGGACCCTGAGAGTTTCAGCCCTTTCAGTTGACTACCTTATGAGCTGCTAACGGCTAATTATAATCAACGAAATAGCGAAACTATGAAATGGCGAAATAGCTAAATGAGGGACTGGACAGAAATTACCAGGAGGGAGGGCTGGTGTTGTCACGAATTAATGAGGTTCAGGATGTGACGCTATTAGGTGCCTCATCCAACCAAATATGAAGGCTGTAGCTCTTGAAGTTACTGATTTCTAGGCATATTGATGAAATCAAGGTCAAAGGTCATCCTGGTAACGTGAAATTTTGGCGGAAAACTTTGCTTACAATTTGACAACAAAGTCAAACTAAATGTTAAGATATCAATACCTTTTCAGCACTCTTGAGAAACTTACATAGAAGTTTATGTTCAATAAAATAATCAGCATTTCCAAATAAAGTAGTCTCTAAGTTACAGTTTTCAGTTGTGTTAAACTCTGAAGTAATCAATTTACACTTTGTATCAACATAATCAGAGTGAGTTCGTCAGAAACTGAATTTCTTGAAATTCATATCTAACACTAAGAATAATCGAGGCAACTCGGAGGATTTTGTACAACATGCAGTTAATATGCTGACATCACAGTATCGTTGAGCAAAGTTTTGAGTTAACCAGAGATACATGTTGAAATTTACTGTTTCTCCAAACTCAATTGACGAAAGAATGTATTCGTTTTTATGCTTTCACCAGATTTTAAAGATTGCCACAAAATAATGCTATCATGTCAGTTCATGAGTCTAAAATCTGAAATGTCAACTTTAAATCTCTTGATGTCCCAAGTATTCTGTTTATTTAGTCAGTATGTAGAGTTTTAAGTTGACAACAGCGTCCATCTTAAGTTAATTATAAGAGAGCTTGTCATCAAGCAATACACTTATAATGGTTTAGCTGTTAATAACTGCAAATGGCTTAGAAATATTGAGATGAGCCTTATCTGAGAAAATTCAATAGGGCATGTAGCTTTGCATATCAGTGTTCGAAGCATCTTTGAACTGTGATCTTGTCATACTAACCAGTTTAGGTACATTTAATGTGACAATGACGGTGGTGGACAAAAGTAAACCAGATTGGGTTGACTTTCTTATGGGCCACACACAATTACTAACTAAAATTGCCCCGAAAATTTTTGAGTTTGATAAATATGGAGTCATTACACATTGATAAGGTATTCATCCTGCTTTATAAAGTATTGGCATTTCATAATTGTTCGTTAAAAAAATAAAACGCTGCAAATCTTTGTGTTCTCCGTTCATGTAACTGGTACGGTGTCTCTTTGCATAGTATGTGCTCTTCTTTTAATCAGATATTTAAAACTAATGGGTGTTTTTAAAGAACAAAAACTTAAAACTGATAAAATATATGATGCAGTATTTCATAATGCAAGCTTTGATGTACGGTTTTGATTTCAATATATTTTATCTTTCACCTGTCAACCTCCCTTCTAAATTTTTGTTAGTTGTCTGAGAATTTTGATATCAAGTCATGACTTCCAATTTATTAATATTCTTACACCTTGCTGTTTAATTAATATTTTTTGTTTTCAGATGCAATTTGTTGGAACATATTTTATATGTAGGATGGTAACTTTTGCCCACAAATGTTTCTTTAGCTTGTTAACTATGAGATCTGTCTGATATATTGTCATCTTTTAAATCTAAAATGTCAAATTTCTTAACAACAAACACTGCAAACAAAAGGCTCCCAATTAAGTATATTAAGTTTTGCTATTTTGTTCCAATTGTATTTAGTGTCGTGTTTAATTAATTGTCTCTCAAATGTGTTCTTTAAAAGCAGCAAGATGCACTGGCATTGATATTTAATCGTACAAGTGAAATGAAAAATAATTCATGATATTTAATCCCTGTAAAAGTAACTAACTATTCAAGAAATTATTCAACCTGATCATACATGACAGGTTGCATTTAAACCCTGATACACTGAAATTGATTTATTTAAAGATAGAGTAAAATGCATTGTGCAACAGAGTTGGGCTGTCATTCAATTATCCTGCAGATGAAATGAAAACTCGTTAATGATGTGTAATCAACTTGAAAGTAACTGTTGAAGAAATTGTTTAGCCTAAGATAATGACAAGTTGCTTTAAATCTCTAATACATTAAACTTTGTACTTGCAATGTTTCCACTTGTACTCAGAACTTAAATTGTAACAAATTAACATAATGCGATGAACGTTATGAAGATACATTTGAAACTTGATAAACAGACACCAAAATTAAAACCTTAGTACTTGTTATGTGTTGCTTATATGATCTACTTTTCTGCTCTGATACCCAATTTATAACAATGTCTTACACTTTATTTGTTACAAAACTGGGATATCTGATCTAATTAACCATTTCTTATTTGATTTTCAAATGATGCATAACTCTTGTGATGACCACATTTAAACTTTAATATGTTGCATTGGTTTTGAACTGTAACAAAAAACCTCATTTGTTTGCATACACAATTAAGGTAGTCTGATTCAGCTTTCAAAAAGACTAAAATTATACTCTTGAGAAATACACTAATACAGACTCTGAGTTACAATTTATCGTTAGTCAATGAACCAGACACACATTATCACGAAAGCTATTGAGTTAAAAAACAAAAAACAAAACAAAACAAAAACATATTCATTATTTGTTAATTACAAATATTGTCTTTATATAGTCCAGTCAATTTAGGGTTTAACTTAGGACTAATTGCAACAGAAAATATTTCTTCACCATGAGCTTTGGGAAGGTCCCACTAATATCATATAAAAAGTATAGGAAAATCTAAGTGGTGCAAATGGGTTAAATTTGCATATATTCAAATTACCTATGTGTTTTCTTTAAAATGCATGCAATGCTCACAGTTGGGCATGTAAACTGAATTGTAGTGTCTATTTTCTTTGCCATACGATTTAGTAAGGTTCAAAAAGTTAATAATAAAAGTCTGGAACAATAAGTGTCATGCAAATTAGTTAATTTGCATTATGTAAGCTCATTATTTCGATTATTTCTAACAAAATGGAAGTGGTTTACTCATGTAAACAAATTTTTTCTCTACGAATTGGTAAACTTTGAAGAATGTATCTTTTTAAGTTTGTGTCTTGCTATATTGGTGGCATATAGAAGTGTACGAGGAAATAGAAGTAATGGACATACTTTTTCTTCCTAGATTGCGTAATGTTATTAATATCTGAATTATGTTGTGCTACCCCAGCATTTCCTGTTTGGGTTTGTTGGGTAGCTCCTCATCCTAGTCCCTGTTGTTTGCTACAAAGTGAGAATTATTTCGCTTGCTGTGAGAACCTTGACAAAACGTGCAGAGTCCCTGAAGCAATCGTGACAAAATGCGCACTAACCATAGAAGAACAAGGTAAAACGTGAAAGGACCATGATATTGCCTTGCTTCCCTTCCTACTACGGACAATCTCCAAGTTTTGTTACTGTCTACTTTGCTCTGTCATGTTTCCTTGCGTTCAGCCCATTTTACCTACCAGGTTTCTCATCCGTACCGTAACAATTTTAAAATTTGGACGGAAACCACGGCAATCACGGCTAGTCACATTTGCCCATTCCGGTCCTTCCACGTGTCTCACGTCCATCCCATTTTGTCAACGGTGGCCTGAAACGGGACTGCCATGGTCGCCGGGAACATAGTGTAAATATAGCATTATGTATGAAGCCAAATGTTTTACCAGGATAAATTTGCAGACATCAATATCCGAATATTGTTTTCAGATGGTCAATATAAGCAATATCATTTACCTTAAAATAACTGGAATTTATGAATCTAAACTTGACCTATTCTTTTTATCTTTGAACTTCCCATGTTATGCATTGCGTATTCAACAAACTAAGTTTAAGTGGCAAAGAATACTCCCTGGTTTTACTTGTGTCATAAGATTTAAACTTGGCGCTTAGTATGCAGACACATGAAACATTTAATAAAATAATTGATCATTTTCAGTTTTCCCTGACACATTTATGTCATAACAACAGAACATTCATAACTGGCAGCAATCAGATTCCAAAGTCAAGTAGAAAGATTATTTTCCAGTAACTTTAAGCGATATTTCATGCTGTACCGGTATTCTATGACAAACAAACAAGCCAGAAAAAGGCAAAAGACATTGGATGGGGAATAAATCATACAACTTGTTCACAACTCTCCTTTTAATCATATTTACTAGGTTAATTGTTTTAAAGTCTCCTTATTTGTACTTGTATGAAAATTATTTGTGAGAAATAACAGTATTTTTAAAAATACTATTATTATGTTTACAAAAATGCACATATTGAACTTCAGTTGCATCGCTTGACTTCATGCAGCCATCAGTATCACACACTGCCTACTATGATGCATAGATGTAATTGTTCCTAATCGGGTAATTTTTCTTTATTCTTTATATTTCTCCAAGCCTAACTTTTTTTCTTGCAACAACAAAATCCTAATTGAGTCTGCTTTGAAAGTGTTGACTGCTGTTTGAATAATATTAATACTGTGTCAGTAAGTTGCCAATCATTTCATTTCTTTGGTAACTTCAGAGAGGAACAGCAAGCACTCCCATTCACGTAAGAGTCAAATACTGGATGATTGCTCTATGTACACATACCAATCTTCCACAAAGTTTTAGATAAACAAGTCATCGTTGATGAACAGTCACCACTTGTAAATGGGTACTTTGATTATAAGTCCCTAGAGAGGATAGAGTCATTAATTGGGTCTGTGATAAAATGTGCCTTTTATAAACTGCGCCCTTACTCTGCGGCAAAACACCTCCTCCGAGTCACAACAACATCAAGTACTTGCTCTTGCGTAGCACTAGCAGGATGCTTTAGTAGTGTTAACTGTAGATATTTAATAAACCCTGTTCCGAGACCGCTGCAATTACGCCGTTCACACTGTCATATCTGTGACAACGACTTCTCCGAGTGACCTGAAACATGCAGCTCGAAAAATGACGTGAATTTGCAACAAGTTAATAGTAGTTGTTTTGGGACTACGCACATACGTACGTGGACACATGGAGGTAGCGGACAGTACCATAAGTTATTTCTCAAACAGGAGCTTGCAGTTTTTTTTTTTGCAGAATTTTTCTTTCAATAAGGTGTGAAAATAAATCTTTTGCCAGTAAGATTTTTGACATGTTTTCAGAATGGAGTCTCGGAGGTACGAGACCATGTTAGGTTTGTATGGGACGGGTTGCATTCACTTGGCGGTATCGTGAAAGGACATGGCTTCAGCAGCAGTCAAAATTTGTGAATTTTGCATCTCCCTTAACGCTTCAAAAGTTTGTAAGATTTTACAGGAATTGCTGAAATCTTTGAGATTCTGTCCAATTTAACCTCAGGCTAAAATAAATTCCCCTAGTCACAGCTTTTTAAATGTTATTTACGGAACGTACAAATGAGTCAGGTTCCAGATATCTAAGACCCCTTATAAACAGGAAGTGAGACTGAATCTGAGACTCTCAAATTGAAGAAGATACTAAATGCGACCTCATTTGAGATTATATCTGAGACTCTCATTCATTACAATAAACAGCATATGTGACTTGATCTGAGATCTATACCTGAGACTCTCAATGACCGTTTAAATGACATGTGTGACTGGCGCTGAGAAGTAGGAATCGAGATACCTTCTAGCTCCTACAGTTAATCATAGACCCTTAATTGACAAGAACGATCACGGTGTACAGCGTGTCGACATCGACGTACATATGTCTATGCATTACCTCGGCTTTCTTTCCCCTTCATTTCTGATATCTCATATTACGGTAAATTATGGAAAATGCAGGTCAATAAAACAAATACTCTATATGTATAAACGTGACATCGTGACATACTACTCAGTTTTTCGAGTATGTTACAATGCATGTAGTACTTACTATTCAAACTACACTATTGCATGATACTGAAGTTCAAGAAAGGTAAGTCAGTTCTTACTTTACAATCGATTTAGCTGGTGCATTTATGTAACTCGTTGAGAATATTGATAAAATATGGCAATAGAACCGATAAATGGGGACAATGACATGAAACTAGCGAAAATAGAGAGAGAATGAGCCGATGTCAGATGCACACTTTGCGGTATCGGCCTTCGTTCAGACTATACTGTATATAGAACCATCAACGTCACGTCCGTTTCTGGCTGCATGTGTCTGGTGAGGATATACTTTTACCTTTGACTTTCACGAAGTTTGACATTTATTTGTTAATTTTTTTATTACTTTTTATTTCACGATGTCGGGCTTGCTTGTAACTCAACAGATATTGAAACAATTGCTCGTTTGGCCACAGTCCTGTGGAGGGACCATGGTTTGGCTCTTGATTTCCATTATTTCGAATTCATATGACGACAAATTTGCATTTCGTGTCTGTCAAACAGCTTCAGCTGTGTCATCCCCTGTCCGGCAGTCGACAGCTATTATGAATGAACAATTAAAAGCCCGTATTTATATGACACGATATCAATTGTCATTTGAAAAATTGTTTTCATTTCTGTTAGAAACTCCAAGATGATGTTTTGGAAATCGAACGGGAAAGGCCATATTCTCGGTACTCCAATCGATCAGTCCATGAGGTAAATTTCACTTCAATGATCCGCCCATGGATGTAAAAAAATAGACAATCTGCCTCAGTAAATATCTGAAGTTGCTACACCGCTCATGGATGTAAAAAAATAGACAATCCGCCTCAGTAAATATCTGAAGTTGCTACAGGAAATCTCTCGTCTGTTCACGGGTCTTTTTCGTCTTTCATTTTAGTTTCAAGTTGTTCATAGGGTAAGGAAGCTAGAAATCCAGCAAAACATCACTCTTAGGGTCTATGATCAAAAGCATGAGCGCGTTTTGTCATCAGCTGTCAGCAGGTCGTTTTCATAACCGCGAGAGGGACTCGGAAACCCGCCATAGTGTCACAGGACGCTAGGTATATATTGTATGTAATTGTGTGCTTTCGTTTGGTCCGTTTCAAGGTTTATTGACTCTGAATAACCTAATCACGGTCGTGACTCCCGTTTTTGACATAACTATATAAATACCCGTCAGGATTGAGTGTTCATGGCGTCTCCTTTCACTTTGACCAGCACTTTGAATCAGTCTGTGGATCGTACGTCCCAGCCTGATCGGTCTCATGCCGATTTCTAAAACCTGGTAAATAAAGTTATTTGCAGTCAGATATAATATTCTATTCTCCATTAAGTAAAGATTAATGTCTCATTCATATTTTTATTCAGACGAATATATCAAGTTCTTGGTGTTTGGAAATAAGTGCGTTTCAATAATTTCCACTGGGACTTCATTGATGAATTCACTCAGCCATTCGCTCATGATACACAGCACTATACTTCAATGGAGATTGTATCGCTTTTTTAGCAGTGACTTTGATCGTTTTCATTCGACCAAGGAGATGAAATAAATGCTGATGAGCACTAACAATGTAAGCTTGCAGACCGAGGTCACTTCACATCCTCACTATCGCTCGCACTTTCAAAGTGAGCACGTACACTTCAAGCCCTGACATTCGCTCTCCTAATTTTGGCCCTGTACTTGTCCATTTCTGGTACCAAATTCACTTGCAAATATACATCACAAAGCGAAATGGGAGTCTCAAGTTCAGTCGCAAACGTGATTGCACTTTGACTCTTCTATGAACTGAGAGTCTAAGAATCAGTCACATTCCTTATCATTTGGGGTCGTCATGAGTTTGAAGTAGCAATTATTGGACGATTCAGAGGTCAGAATTAGAGCAAGAATTCCGGTCCACGTGGAATGAGTATGGAGTGTCTGGTTTACGGCTGCACCGCCTATTCAGACACTGAGACAGGACACTCTTGCCATATACTGAGTACAGTTACCCGACGGAACGTATAATGGCAGAGATATTTGGCCATCGAAATAGTTTGAAAATGTAAAATTTAGCGTCTAGTTTGAAAGTGTAAAATTTAGCGTCTTGTTTAACTGTGACTTCAAGAATTTTCCGACAAGGTTCGGGTAGAAACTACAGACGGATTCAAAGGTCACATTATGATTTATGATGCAAATGGCACTCGACTGGCCGAGTTACCTTCCCTATTGGGTGATGTTATGAAACATACTTCACATACGTGTCGGAAAAAAATACTCCCATCCTCCGCATTTTAGTGACAGTACATTTCACCATATTCCCCATGAAAACATTCTTTGAAATCGCTTGACTAAACCAAAACAGACTATTAGTAGCGTGCTTGACATTGAAACTTCACAATGGCGCAGAGTATGGGCGCAGCTTTTGGCGGTGCGATATACTGGCGCAAAATAGGGGCGCACTTTGAAATGCGCCGGTGCACTTCGCTGATTTAAGACCACTTACATAGCTCCTGAGACTGTATGTTGATATTCAGATGACCATCTAGGGGTATATACATTTTGGAAACTGGGGCCAGAACTTGGTATGATCGAGACTCCTGTGCCTAAGGCTGTGGGTCGGTGTGCCATCTGTAATGGAATTGGTATCAGCAGAATGTAGAATGGATGATTCTGTGGAACTAGAGGCATCACATGTCAAAAGGTGAGTAAGCTGTTGGCACTCGGAGGCTGGAGGAGACAAGTTCAGTCCCCGCTCCTTTACGACTAGTCGGATTGTCATTAGCCTGAAAGCTTATACAGTTATTGCACAGGAAGGGTAACTCTGTGGCAAGACTTAAGACATGAATAGGCATGTGCGATGTTGTCGGTTGAAATGGAAGGCAAGTCTCTGCAAGACTAGTGTCCTCGTCAGACGGTGGATGACAACAGTCCTCCTCTTTTATAGAGACCGGAAACGTGAAGAAACATATGCATCAAGCGCTCAATGATCAGAACTATTCATCATTTGGAAAAGTCCCACTGATGCTTAATGAAAGTCTATGCAGAAAACAATGCTGATCAGGATTAGTAAAAACGGTAGTCAGTCTTTGTCCCATTGAGGCTTGTGAGGGCAAGTACCAGCTGGGAGATTGGCTTGTACCTTCGGTATGAATAGACATGGATGGCAGATATGATGTTCAGTTTCCCCCTGTGGCGGGTTAGGATGGTCCGTAATATGTTTGCATTTACCTACTTGGTAGTCTGCGCAGTACCTAGCCTTGCCGTCATTGTTGGTGTTGGCTTTGCCTTATTTGGTTTGCAGACATCTTTCCTTGAGACGAGAATGGTCAGCGATCTATTTACCTTGCCCCTTTTCAATGGCTTGCAGGACTGTGAGGTGAAATTGTCTCACTTTGGGCCAGGAGTAAATTTCTGTGAGATGGTGAAGGTCTATAAGGTGCTCTGCTTTGTACTGCCTCTGACTCTCTGGCTCTTCATGGAAAATGATGGATAACTCACCTCGCACAAGGGCAGGAAGTGATAGTTTTGAGAAATTGCGAGATCAGCTAGACTCCCAGCACTGGCCTTGGAAGTAAACTCGTGGGGCCATGGCACCATATACAACACTTGATCAGCTGCCTTCCTCGAAGCACTCAATTTCAGCTTTTTCTTTTTTATCTTTACTGTCAAATGAATGCCTTGTAATCTAAGTGCCCACCTATTTGCTTTGTATCTCCGGTGGTTGTCTCTAATTCACTTGATTCAGAGGCGGATGTGGTAGAGCTGGATGTTGACGAGACATACAACAACAAGTTTTTTCTTGTCCTTCTTTACAGCAGCATCACCTTTTCACTCTTTTCACTGAACTGATTGAGGTCTGAGGAGTCATATATGTGGTTTTCCGGCCTTTTAGCTTCTGCTTCAGTTGGGAATTCCGTGCCATGGCTTCCTCAAAATCAAGTTTCAAAACAAATTGATCATTTTCTTTCTTGATGGAGTCCAACAGCAGAGACCTTTTTGTTACTACTGGCTGAGGAAGTACTATAAGAAGACCATATTGACTGCATTATTTCCTTTGTTTCAGATAGAGCTGCAAAAAGATGGATCATCAGCACATTTGGAACTCAGGCTGCCTTGACGTTGGTCTTCTTTTTCACCGCTTGGTCAACTCTGGCTTCACTAACTAGAGTTGAATGGCTGTCTGCCATCTTAGAGCGCGATGACCAGAAGTAGAAAGGATTACTCACATTTACGGTACAAACTTGACCACTGAGGCTCTTATGTTTATTGACAGGTACTTCAGTAACGCTGCAAAGTCTCTTCGGATGGCAGAACATCAGCAAAAAGTCGTGTAAAACAATTAGCAAAATACTAAACTGCCATGAATGAGCAGACTGAGCAAAAGTCGGGAAGGATCAGAGCCAGGCTGAGGTAGAGATTCACCAAAGAGGGTGTTAAACTGACCCGGCCCCTCAGTAAAACTGTAAATTACACAAAATTACCAATTTGAAAGTCAATTTATTACACAATGTCTGTTAAAATGCAAGGCGAATATCATTACTGCCAGTTGTGTTAATTGTTAGCCTTTCAGTTCAGTCAATATGATGTTATAGTGCCCTGATATTTTGAATACTATCCAGTGTACTAATGTGCTACTTGTCAAAGTCATAAGCCTTTAGTTTTGGTATTGGCAACAGGTATTACGGTATGTAAAATTGTGCTCTGTATCAAGCACAATCCCTTACCAAATCTGTTTTTTAGGCAAACACAAGTGAATGTAAACTGCACGTTTTTGACTGGAAAGCGACCGGCATTATGACTTAGTTTTTTTAACCAACATTTATGCCCGGTTTATGCCTGGATTGCTAATGGAATAGAATTTCTTTATTTTTATGACCGGTTTGCGCCTGGTTTGCAAATGAAATTGAATTTGACCATTTGGGAATGCCCGATTAATGCTGGGATTCCAAATGAAAAAGAATTTTAAATCTTTAGGTGACCAATTTGTGCCTGGTTTGTGCATGAAATTGAATTTGACCATTTGGGAATGCCCGATTTATGCCTGGATTGCAAATGAAACAGAATTTTACCTTTTAGGTAACTGGTTTGTGCCTGGTTTGTGAATGAAATTGAACTTGACCATCGCGGAATGCCCGGTTTATGCTGGACTGCAAATGAAATAGAATTTCAGTATTTTTTATGACTAATTTGTGCCTGGTGTGTGAATGAAATCGAATTTGACCATTGGGAATGCCTGAGAATGGCCGATGCAAATGAAATGGAATTTGACTCTTAATAGATGACAGCTTTGCACCTGGTTTTCAAATGAAATAAAATTTGTATATTTTCCCTTACTGAAGATTATTTCTACAGCAAGTTTGCAGCAAATATGCAGTAAGCCTAGCTTGCAGGAAGGAGTTGCAGAAGTTTACAGCTAGCTATGACCCTCCGGCAAACCCTTAAAAAAGTTTGCATCCAATTTGCAGTTAACGGCGAAGTTTGGGTAAATCATGGCTGGATCGACAACTGAATTTTCAGGAAAACAAATTTTTAAAACAGGGACTTGTCTGTCTTGCAAGTTAAACCCTGTATTTTCTGTGAATGATACCAAAATGCAAGCAGTGTGCGTCTGATTATGCTGATGGTCTGCAAGAACGCGTTGTAGACTTTTGCTCTTGCAAATCTGTACCATAAAAATAACGAGAGATGAGAACTTTTCATTGTAAAAACAGTCAAGTAAATGTCAATGTTATAAGCATACCTCCATGGTATAAGCAAGGACCCGCTACTACCTCAGAGCAGGGCCGGGCTTCAAGCTATAAAGCAGAATACGGTACGTACGTACAGTGCCCAGCACAGTACAGTCTGTGTCCCGTCATCGTGAATAAAATTTTGCCTTCTGATGACATGGATTGATGTTAAGGCTTTTGTCCATGTTTTCAGCATTAGAGTTATATTGCCGAGCACAAGTTTGGGGTTACACATTGTCTTCTTCAGTTTTTCAACTTTTTTGTCTAATTTTCAAATAACTATTGATTTATTTCATCAAATTGCTATGTTTACAATGTTTGGTCAAACAGTAAAGACTTACACTCTTCCCTGAACGATTTGTATTTTTTAGAATGCATTACTGTGCTCTCAAGGGACTAGACTGTAAAGCCCAGTCGTGTGCGGGCGCTCCGTACCTCCGCCCCCGAAAACACGACTGTGAGCAGTCTGTACATTTAGCCGGCTGCATCAAAGAAAAAAAGCCACGCCCAAACCTGCCGATATTCGCAAACTTCCCAAGTGATCCAATTTAAATATTCATCTTCCAACTTTATTTGCATGCATAATACTCCAGTAGCCATGACAATATCTGTCAATCAACAGCTTAGCCGAGACAGTCAGTCTGGGATCTCAAATATGGGGTATCGGGGATTGCATAATTGACTAAAATCAAAGCATCACAACGTGAGAGCGTACTAGCACACTGCATCTGCGTTCAAGACCACGTTTGGGAGTACGCAAGTTGTTCAAGTTTCATGGAAATTTTCTTCATTTGAATTTTGGTTCTACTTTCTTACATGGCGTTAAAAGCAACACCTACGAAGACAATTTTCTGGGGTCGTTCTCGTTGACGTTAACTGAATGCGCAGTTTGCGGTGACACATTGGACGCAAGGAAAAGACAAACTATCTTTTCTGATATACCACGGACATTCATCAGAAGTTGCAGCAAATTTACAACGTAAACCTGACCCTAGATCTACATAAATGGTCCAGTATTTGCAAGAGATGCTGCGATAACGTGCAAAGTTTGTATGCTGGTCGGGCGAAAATGGACGCACTTGAAAGTAATCTCAAATACCGCCGCGGCATTTTGCCAAATGTGACTACGCGTAGCAAACGTCTTTCACAAATTACTTCGCCGTCCACCAACATCCTGAATTCGAAACAGCAAAGGGCGACTGTCATCGGCAAGGAAAACCAAAGCAGTTACGTCACTGCAACGATTTCCCGTATCCACCAACATGTCGTACTGTACCCACTGCAAAAATTCTCGAGAGCGTCTCTTTGTTCACGTTTTAATTCGATACCACACTCATTGGAGCACTTTTCCGCGGCTTCAGCAACTCGATCTGACGACGACAGTTGTTCCATGTTGTAGAACAGGCTTACGGGTATAGGAAACTACGGGAAACTACGGGAATCCCAAGGTGTTTGTTGATGTTGGCATGTAAATTGGCGTATTCGGGCGGAGTAACTTCTACACCACTGTTTACTTGTATGCTAATGTTGATCACTCAAGTTGGACATGTCATGTCGGCTTGTACAAACAGCAGACAGTCACATGTCTGAATAATGTAATGTGATTGGCTCCAACAAAAAATTGTTGGAGCCGGCTAAATGTACAGACTGCTCACAGTCGTGTTTTCGGGGGCGGAGGTACGGAGCGCCCGCACACGACTGGGCTTACAGTCTATCAAGGGACAAGAAATTCAGAGAACACAAAGCCAAATTGCAACCTTTGACAGTAATGTAAATGTTAGAGTAAACTGAACTTTATCCACAAAAGTCAATTTCTTTGTGATGCAACGGTCAATGATATTATAATTTATGTAAATGATAGTCTCATTATGCATGTATGTGTTATACCAGCTGGGTGCACCGGTGGGGTTTTTCTGTTAGTGTGTGTTCAAGACAAAGCAGACTTGACAAGTGATGTTCATCCTCTGCACGTGTTGGTGACCAATAAAGAAAGTGATTGTACTGAGACAAGCTATCGCTTCCTCTCGCTATATCATTGCACCGTACGGAATGAACTACCGCAACTCAACAGGTTATGGGCCCAGGCCATGGCTGCAATTTGATGGTGATGAGTCGAAGTACGAATTATGGGAGGTGAAGTTCCTTGGTCACATGCGACTGCAAAAATTGGAGAAAGTCATATCCCCCGAAGAAGGCGATGAAAGTGAGCCAGACCCTGACAAGAATCACGATACCTACGCTGAACTGATACAGTGCCTCGATGATAAAAGTATATCACTTATTATCAGAGACTCTAAGAATAATGGACGCAAGGCGCTTCAGATTTTACGTAACCATTATCTAGGGCAGAGCAAACCAAGACTGATAGCACTATATAACGAACTAACTACAATGTCAATCAGAGATGACGAAGACGTGACAGATTATATGATACGGGCAGAAAATGCAGCCACTGCACTTAAAGGCGCAGGAGAAAAGATCAGTGACAGTCTTTTAATTGCCATGACACTAAAGGGGCTTCCTTCACGCTTCAGAATCTTTGTTGCCGTCACAACACAAGCCGAGAAGGAACAAACCTTCACAAAGTTCAAGATGGCATTGAAAGTTATGAAGAAACTGATAAAGGGGCGTACCGTAGTCAGGTAGCGAAAAGCGGTTCTGGGGACGGTGTTAGTCAACATGGCGTCATGAAGATACACAATCAGAGGGGGACCAGCAACGACTGTAGATATGGCTCAACGAGACGGGTAAGATGTTACAGATGTGGCAAGATTGGACACAAAGCGAACGAGTGCAGACAAGGGCAGAAGTGGTCTGACGTTTGCAGAAACACGACACACATGACGAGAGAATGCCGTAAGACAAGACAGAGACAAGACAGAGACGTGGCAAAGACAAGTAAAGACAAAGATGCGCTAGATGCAGACAAACATTCATTTTGTTTTTCTGTAAGTCATGAGAATTTATGTAATTTTGAAGCTAAGCAGCATAGTTCGTTAGTAGATTGTGGAGCAACTACTCATATAATAAAGGATAAATTCAAATTTGTAAGTTTCAAGACGAATTTCGATAGCAGAAACACACGATAGAGTAAGTGGACGGTAGCCAGAGTAATGATGTTGTTAAGGGCAGAGGAAATGCGAAAGTTGCTTTGTATGATGTAAATGGCCGATCTCACGATTTTATTTTAGATAATGCTTTGTATGTACCATCCTATCAACAAGATATTTTTTTTTCTGTTCAAGCTGCAACAAGTACTGGGGCGTCAGTAAGTTTTTATCCCAATGGTGCTCATTTGAAAGCAAAGGGCACTACGTTTGATGTTGAGAAAGATGGGAGATTGTATTTCTTGAACAAAGTTTCCTGTAAAACGGCATCTAGATCACTGAAAGATTGGCACAAAATAATGGGCCACTGTAACATTAAAGATATTATCAGTTTAGAGGGTGTATCCAAAGGTTTCATAATAAGCGATAAAGAAAAATTCGATTGTGATACATGTATTCAGGGAAAAATGACTCAAACGTTTAATAGAGTTGCCGATAAACGTGTCACCAAGCCCATGGAGTTTGTACACTGTGATTTAGCAGGGCCAATTGATCCTGTTGCAAGAGATGGTTTCAAATATGCTCTTTGTTTTACCGATGATTACTGATCGGGTACAGTCTTTGTGTATTTTCTTAGAATAAGAGTGAGACCATTATAGCCACAGAAAGATTTTTGGCCAAGAGTGCACCTTATGGTGTGATTAAGAGGCTGAGAAGTGACAACGGGACTGAATTCACCTCAGACAAATTAAAATCTCTTATGATTAAGAATAAAATTTGTCAGGAGTTTTCAGCACCATATTCACCAAACCAAAATGGTACAGTAGAGCGAAGTTGGCGTACACTGTTTGAAATGGGCAGATGTATGTTATCAGAGTCCAAACTTCCCAAGCAGTTCTGGACATATGCAGTAATGGCTGCCACCTATACACGAAACAGGTGTTATAACCATAGAATAAGAATGACCCCTTTCCAATGTATAACAGGCAAGAAACCTAATTCAAGTAATCTGAATCCATTTGGATCTGTGTGTTATGCATATGTACAAGTTAAGTCAAAACTTGATCCGAGATGTATTAAGGGTACTTTTGTAGGGTATGACAAAGAAAGCCCAGCATACTTAGTGTATTTTAAAGAAAATAATTCTGTAAGAAGAGTAAGATATGTCAAATTTGTACAAGAGTTAAGTGATAACAAGAATGTGTATGATGATGAAATGATATTCAGGAAAGATGCCACAGATAGCACAGGAACAGAAGTTATAAACACACATGATGTTGATAAGGCGATTGTACCAGATGATGGTCAAACTTCGGGTTCAAGTAGTAAAGAAAACTTGGACGATGTGACACAAAAGGAAGGAAAGGTTAAGACTAGACCTATAAGAATTACTAGAAGGCCAGAGTATTCAAAGATTATGTAACAGTCATGGAAGATGATGAGAGATATATTCATTATTGTTACAAAATGTATCATGTACCTCAAACTTATCAGGAAGCTTTAATTCACCTGATAAACGTAAGTGGGAGAAAGCAATGGATGACGAAATATTAGCACTAAGAGAGAATGATACGTTTGAGTTGGTAAAATTGCCAAAAGACAAAAATGTAGTAGGAGGTAAATGGGTTTATAATATTAAAGTGAATCCAGATGTTACTGAGAAATATAAGGCACAATTTGTTGCTAAGGGCTTTTCTCAGAAACAAGATGTTGATTATCACGAAACATTTGCGCCAACAGCCCAGATGACATCAGTAAGATGTTAATGCAATTAGCAATGAATGAAGGTCTTACTGTACATCAGATGGATGTTAAGACAGCATATTTACATGCTCCTCTTGACTGTGTAATTATATGGAACAACCAGATGGCTGTGTAACTAGAAACAAAGAAGATACGGTTCTTAAACTTAAGAAATCACTGTATGGCTTGAAACAAAGTGGTAGAATGTGGAACCAGATGTTACACACTCATCTGATTAATGAGGGTTTTCAACAGTCTTTAGTTGACTACTGTGTGTACACAAAAGTGAATGATGGCGATAAGATCATCCTAATTATTTGGGTTGATGACATTATTGCAGCAGCCAACAATAGTACCGTTTTAGTAGAATGTAAAGCATCATTAAGTCAGAAATTCAATATGAAAGATATGGAAGTTTTATCATGGTTTCTCACAATTGAATTTGATTGTGGCAAAGATTGTATTGTAATGAAACAGACAGAAAGTGTAGATGACATGTTACAGAGATTTAAAATGAGTGATTGTCAACCCAAATGTACGCCTTGTGATCCAGGTGATTGTAAAGCCATGAATGAACCATCACCAGAGTTGGTAGATGGAAGGTTGTATAGAGTGATAGTTGGTAGTTTGATTTATTTAATGACAACTACAAGACCAGATATTTCGTTTATTGTGACAAAGTTATTATGTCCAGGCCGACAGAAATGCACTTGAACATGGCAAAGCATGTGCTTAGATATTTAAAGGGTACTAAACACTTTGGGTTGAAATACTGTAGATCACATACTGAACCAACTCTAATAGGTTACTGTGATTCAGACTGGGCGGGTTCAGATGATAGGAAAGTATCTCAGGTTATGCATTTTCCTTAAGCAAGGGTGGGCCACTTATCTCATGGAAAAGTACTAAACAACAGTGTGTTGCTTTATCCACTTGTGAGGCTGAATATATTGCATTAGCAAGAAGGAGAATTCTTGAGACAATTATATTCTGACATGCACGGGCACACAGAGAAAACACCTGAAATATTCGTGGACAACCAGAGTGCCATCGCACTTGCTACAAACCCAGTGTATCGTAAGAGGACAAAACACATTGACATCAAATACCATTTTCTTAGAGATAAAGTCAACAAAAATCATATTGTACTAACTTACATTGAAAGCGAATGTAATGTGGCTGATGTATTTACCAAACCAGTTTCAAAGAGTAAACTGAATGTGTTAAAGTTAGAAAGTTCAGTTTAAGAGGGGGTGTTAGAGTAAACTGAACTTTATCCACAAAGGTCAATTTCTTTGTGATGCAACGGTCAATGATATTATAATTTATGTAAATGATATTTTCATTATGCATGTATGTTTTATGCCAGCTTGGTGCACCGGTGGGGTTTTTCTGTTAGTGTGTGTTCAAGACAAAGCAGACTTGGCTAGTGATGTTCATCCTCTGCACGTGTTGGTGACCAATAAAGAAAGTGATTGTACTGAGACAAGCTATCGCTTCCTCTCGCTATATCATGGCACCGTACGGAATGAACTACCGCACCTCGACAGTAAATGTTACATGAAACTTCCCAAGTCAAAAGAAAATCTCATGAAGACGCTTTTGTGGTATGGCATGAACAGGGCATATAAAATAAATCACACCACGATTTGAATTTAACCTTTTTTTCTCTGTTGTCTTTTTTATATGAAACAATAACTTTATTTGCGCTGACCATTGTTTCTTGTGAAGCTGGTATTTCAGAGCTTAGTTGGATAAAACACATCTTGTGCTGTCCACAATCGGCCTTAAGATTTGTCAGGTTTTCATTGTTAACTGTGTCACTGACATTTGCCATGTCTACACAAGTGATTTTACAACATCTGTGTACATATCTGATCTAACTTATTATATTGTTGGAGAAGATAAAATGATGAAACTTGTGGTGCAATACAAACAATTTTGCTGTCACTTAATTGTGTTGCTTCTTTTGTTTTCAGTATCTCTAGTCTATCTGGCATAAAACAGGCGCCAGTTTTCTTTCCATTACCAGGCATTTTCCGGTCACCAACAAAAAAAATATAGGCATAAGCCGTGCGCACCGTTTTCTGACCATTTTTGGCCATGACCAGGCACTTTCCGGTCATAGAACTAGAAAACGGGCATAAAACAGGCGCCATTTTTGTTTTCCGATACCAGGCACTTTCCTGTCACCAACGCACAACCGGGCACAAGCTGTGCGCCTGTTTTCTGACCATTTTTGGCCATAACCAGGCACTTTCTGGACATAGAAAAAAACGGGCACAAAACGGGCACCAGTTTTGTTTTCCAATACCAGGCACTTTCTGGTCACCAGTTAAGCTTCCATCACACATGTACCGGTATATGCAATTTATTAGCATGGTGAAAACATGTTTGCCCCTGAAAATGAAAACAAAATGGCTGCAAGAATCCAACACCATTTGGTTGTGACTGTAAAGTCCTTCACTTGTATTCACATACAACTTATGAATAACTAGGGCACTACATTGTCGCAAGTCAAATGAAGCGCATACTAGAATTCTATATAAGAAGAAGGTGACATTAGACAATGACTCGGATTCATTATGTAGTGAGGCAAGAATATAATTTTGAAAAAAAAATTGTTTTGTTTTACATTCCAAACGTGCATTGATATAATCATAAACAAGTTGTATGTGTCACAAACTAAAAAGTCACTGTGGATTCACAAAAAATTATATATCTCCCCTGTATCTGATGATTGTAGGGATCAGGCTGAATTCATTGAGACTGAACTTATTGCATTTGAACATCTTGATGAGGATGATAAAGATGATGTACCACTTAATGAAGTATTCAGATTTAAAGAGGAAAGAGATGAATTGCTTTGCTGTGCAGAAGAAAAAGTAATTGTCTTTGCCATACAGAACAAATATTTTTGTAATGTCCTTGATGAACATGAATCTTTACCTTCTGTTGTTTAAAATTAATGTATCATGATTTCATTGGTTTATCTAGAAAACTGAAGCCTGTAGCTAAGAGAGCAACTTGCCTAGGGAAGTAGGGTATTGTTATAGGGCTCTAGATAAAACCTTAGCCAGGATCAAAGTGCACGGACAGGCCTACCATTGTCGCTCTTTTGTGGGCAATCGTGTAGACAAGTGCTGTACGGTTTGTCAGCATCAATCATTCATGCATGTTTTGCTTGTATTGACTGCTTTTGCTTTTTATCAGAAACATCATTATAACAGATTTTGCTTTCTCTCCAGTTCCTTTTTTTGCATCTTTCAGAGCTAGTGTATTCTATCTGTAAGTTCAGTACAGAATTTCATACAAAATTGCCATTGAAGTAAATGACTAAAAAAGCTGAAGCCATGTTCATGATGTTATAGCTGTACTGGTAAGCATAGTTAGGTGACTAACTCCCATGATTCTCAGCGAGGCTTAAATAATACTGTCATGCCAATGCACATGAATCTTTCTTTACATTACAAGACTTTGGCTAACAACAAAAGCAGTGGTTATTTTTATCTTCATATTTTAACATTGAAAGATGTAGTCTTTTTTTACATCAATACAGATATATGTGTAGTGTTTGTTTATATTTCCTCTTCACCAAACATTCCTATTTTCCAGATAATAAAAAATATCCACATAGGCTAAGGCTGTATAAATAATCAATATTTTTTTGGTATGCTACTTCTTCAATTCAGTGGTTAAAAGATTACACAGGAAATATAATATAATCTTTCTCTTCTTCATTGCAGCCAGAAAATATTTACAAAATTTGTTCTGCTCCAATGACTGTTGTTACTGATGTTACCCTTCCTTCTTGGAGGATGCCCAGTATCTTTATGACAAGTACCAGCCACTGTTCTTGTTTTTCTCCAAGTGCCACAACATTTACAACATTTGCAGGCCACTGACTGACAATGAGATTGAATCACTTAGTGAGTGAATCTATCTAGCAACTAACAAATCATCATCATGCAGGGGTTTGGGAGAGGATAATAATAGACCTAACATCAAGTTTTACCTAGTTGAAAATGAGTGCTGTGTAGTATATTTTAACCCTAATGAAGAATAGCAATATCAAGTTTTGCTGAAAGTAGTTCACTTATGAATATCAGAATAATTGGTCAGCTATTGCCATGGTCTTGTTGGGTCTGAGATATTTGCTGTAGAGGTGGACTTGAGGAGGAGGGTACAAGATGTTTACTCTGTCACATTTTAATTGGTCATTTCAATTATATCTTTTCTTTTCTATTTACAGGCATTAGTATCAAGGGGCAAGTACATTTCCCACATGTCAGCATAACACCAAAGCTTAACATGCTGGAGGAACATGTGCTACCTCAGATCATGAAATGCAGAGCTGGTCTTGGCCCTGATGTTTGAACACTTTCCAGTGTACTAAAACACTACCTGTCACAGTCATTAGCTTTTAGTTCAGGTATTGGCAACAGGTATTATGTAAGATTGTGCTTTGTGTCAAGCACAAGTTTACAAACTGTGCTGTTTGTTGTGACAGTTAAACTTTCATCACATATGTACCGGAACATGCAATTTATTAGCATGGTGTAAACATGTTTGATCCTGATAATGAAAACAAAAAACTGCCATTATCTAACACTATTTGGTTGCAACAAGTGACCACAAGGACCTTCACTTTTATTAATTGACAACTTCTGAATAACTAGGGCACTGAATTGTCACAAGCCAAGTGACATTAGGCAATGACTCAGATTCATCATGTAGTGAGGCAAGAATATAATGTTGAAAAAAAATGGTGTTTAGGTTTCTATTCCAAATGTGCATTGATATAATTATAAACAAGTTGTATGTGTCACAAAACTAAAATGTCACTATGGATTCACAAAACTGTATTTATCCCCTGCAAACGCTGTCAATGCTGGACAAGGCCCCACATCACTGGTAGTGATGCTGTGCCCCGGCCAGCTACAAAACCAGCAAAATTAAGGAATACACAACTCGTGTCTTTGTGGGAGAAATGGGCCACCAAATGGTCACACAAAGGGATTTCCCGCCAAAGCCTCCCTCAAGTTTTTTGTACAGGGCTTCTACACGTGCATTGAAGTCCTGGATGTTTTCTGTACACCGTGCACGATGCAAAACTTAGCTTACAACTAATGATAACACTCGAACGTTGAATGCCGATGGAGATTCTGCATGAATAAAATAATCCTCTGAGCAATAGCCTCGGGTGAATCATGCACACTGGATAGATCGTTTGTACCGATGTTGAAAATACAAATATGGCGATACGTCTCTCACGTACGATGTCCTCAGAAAAAGTTACCTCTGCTGATACCCCTCACAAACATGCTTCGGACACACAGACAAAAAAATGAGTGAGTTCCGGTGCGTATATTTTCCTAGACGGCGTATGAAAGAATGCCCCAAAAGTACTAAACAGATAGGGGCATGGTTCTTGTGAAGAAAGGAATATATAAATACCGTTACCGTTGTTAAAGTTCAGATGAGGTCCAGCTGCCGAAATGGCAGTCTTGCCTGGAGGACCGTCTCAGGGCAAAAGAGGATGGGACAAGCCTACACGATGACCTCTTGACCCCTGCCACAGGTGGCGCTGTATGAACGTTTGCAGGAGATAAAATTCCTTACTTTTGTAACTTCTTATACCTCCCCTGTATCTTACTTTACAGTTTACATCATGAAAATAGAGACAAAACTAAACTCTGACAGAATATTCAAGGTCCATCAAAATATTCAAGTAATTGTACTTCAAACCATTTCTATTTCATGATTTAAAACATAATGTAAGTGCACAAGATTGCATTTGTGTATATAATTTTAAGTCTGCAGACATTACAGAAACAAATTGATGCCACCTAGCACTATCAGGTATTCTCTGTAGACTGTTATTTACTGCTAGTCTCCTTTATGAAGTTGCTTACTTCTCTTTAAAACTTCTATGACAAAGGAGGTATCTCACAATATGACGTCAGATTTAATACAAAATTTATATTCACAAATCGCACAAAATATCTCAAATCATCAAGGCTATTCAAATTTAATGCATGTTTATGTGCATTAACATTCTTTCGTAAGGTGTAAACATTACTTCCACAATAGTTTGCCATTTTAACAAATTTAACAAGTCAAACTCATATTGGTATCTTATAAATGGTAGAACATTACCAACTTGTAATGCACAAAGTATCACAGCGATCAAATTTGAAAAGAAAATCACTTTATTCTTCAAAGGACTATGCGCATTCTACTAGTGACATACTCAAAACGATATTTCATTCATAACTGATCAACCTGTTATGTAAAGCATCATTTTCAGTGTTGCTGTTGGTCTTTTGCAATGTTTTATAATAAGCTCTTCTAGTTACAAGATACACAACAATGTATTTGCATGCATGCTTAAATGCAGTGTTTAAATTTACAAGCTTTATGGTAAAGCTCAAGCACCATGAGTTACTAATGAACAGTTTATAATCGGCTAAAGACAACAACTATTGCAACAGGCCACATGAAATTGCAGTTACATGTAGAACAAATGTGTTAGAATTGTCAGTACATTGTATCAATGCAAAAGGGGCTTAATGAATGATAAAGTTAGGTATACTATCTCTGTGTGTACATGTTTTATACAATTGTTCACTATGTAACTAGATATCAACTCTAAGACTAATGCTAATTTTTTTTCCCTTGTCCATCTCTATTATATTTTGTAGTAATTTGTAATTTGTGGTGTCTTTGCTGCAGCGCATTGTAATAGCAGATGCACTGAACCATGCACACAATTATTCATAAAACCATTCACATATAATTTCAAAAGAAATATTGTAAGGAAGGCAAAAAGAAAGTTTCATAGTGAGTAGAGCAGAACTGTGATCTTTAGGGAAAACTTTTGTTTTTTTCAAATTCAGTTTCTTAGGAAGCCTTTGCCCATTACTTTGCAATTGATTAGGTTTTTTTGAATGATTCCACAGAAATGATACGAAAATCACTCAAACATAAACAGGCAATGAGGTATTTTTAAGGAACTCCAAGAAAAAATGGCTTATTACGTTGCCTACTCTTTATTTGAATATTTAAATATTGTAAACTGACAGGTATACACACAAATACACACTGAGATACAGTATGGCCTGTTTTGTATCAGTCTCTATTACAATACCTTACATCAAACTTGCTGAAAGTAAGTTATCTTTCATGGTTTACAAGAACTTTGAAATCTATTTTGCATCCAGTGTAATATTGGTTAGCTAAAAGATTGTCATTAGTTCACTGGCACTATTTTCTTTGAATGTTTACATGTGAAATACCAGAAATTCACAATTTGCACATTTCAAACTCTATGGCATATTTCTCAACAACCTCATTTAGTTGTAAATTGTACGAAAAATAAGAGACAGAAAAATTGAAAGGGTTCTTTTTTAAGATAATCATTTTGTAAACTACACAAAAGACAATCATGTTGCTGGGATGCAGCCATATTTGTTGTGTAGTTATGTTGGATCATTGAGTTTGCAAGATCTCACAACAAAGCTAACATTTATATATGTTGTCGAATTGTTCTTCATTTTTGGTAAAAACGTTATTTCCATAGAACCAAATGCCAGTCTGAGAATACTTTAAAACTTTTAGTTCCCTAGAGATACTGTTCAAAATAATAATATAATAATTAATATATAGGCTAGCATTATTTTGATAATATTGTTGTCATTTTGTCAAAAATATAGTTTCATGTACTGCACTACTACTGTCTGTCATCATTTTTGTGGAAATCTGTTCAGGTGTTACTGGCTAATAATTGAAATTTTCCGTTTAGGTTCCCATAATGATGTTACTTGTAGATACCATTCTGAAATATGGCACATTGTGCAATACTTTATATTTTCTTTATAGCAATATTTTTTATTTTACTGAGAATACAACTACTGATATTAGAATTTTAGAAGCTCTTGATGCAATATGCTGTGTTGGTGTCAATATTATGCTAAGTTTATTGATGAACAATGGTAAAGATAATTTTAAAAGTTCATCACAGATTAAGATAAGATCTAAAAGAATACATGAGTCTGTCAGGAAATCATAATAAATGCACAGCAGCCAACTGTACAATATCACTGTTCGTGCTAGCGCTCGCCACACTCACAAAATGCAAATTAAACTCTTTTGGCGAAATTTTTTGTAGAAGTCATTAGCCACGCGTGCGAATTGAATTTTTCGCCAAAAAAAATATGGTTTAGATGCATCGTCAGATCGATGGCTCAACTGTGACCGCTCTTGCAAATTAACTTCCGGGTTCTAGCAGCGACCCACGTTCTCGGGACACAGAGACTCAAAACTTTCACTTTGTACGAGGTTATAAACACTTTGCGTCATTAGTTCCCATAGGGGGGTATGTCCGTATTGGGCAAATGACTTGACAATCATTACCACGTGCGAGTCAAAGTACGTTTGCACGACGTCCGTGTACATGGTGTAGTGACGCTGCGCTGGTTGCTCCAGTTTGGTGAACGGCGTGAAGCCATTCACATGAGTCAACAATGGTTTTAAATACCAATAATCCCCGCCAAATGAAGCAGTCGACGTTGTCAGGGTTCTTTGGTGCAGCTGCCCTGTCCACCTCAGCGGCAGATTCGAAAAGAGAAAAACTATATGAACGGGACTTGCATCGAAATCTAACAGAACAACATAAGCGAATGTTTCCTTGGTTGCTTGAGATGGGAGACCAATTGTACTGCAGCTTATGTCGGAATGTTTCGAGAAAAAATATCTTTACAGTGGGGAAGAAAAAGTTAAGAGTGAAGAAAGATGATTTTGTGAAACATGAAGTGACGGGCGATCATCTAAGGTACGTACATAAGTTTACGATGTTGTGTGACCAGTACAGCATGCGGTTCTCAGTGCGTGTATAACCATGGATGTAAAAAATAGACATCCATGGATAACCTAAATACACAGGCCCCCCAAAGTGTTCCTGATTACAGCTGTGCTCACAGTTTGAACAAGTTAAAAGAAACCGTAGACAAATATTAGAGTCTTCTCTGAAATGTCCACCGTTCAAACTTTATTTTGTTGGCCATATATTTCAGATTTGCCGTCCAGTCACAAGCAGCCAGAGCAGAGATGTCAACTGCAGTGAGAAACGCTTATGACAAGGTGGAAGAAGCCATAGTTGCACAGATGCGTAGTATCTACTATATGGCTAAAGAAAACATAGCCAACCGAAAACTCGAAGGCCTAGTGGATCTTCAGATACTAAACGTACGTAAACACATGTAAGTATAATGCCATTTATTCCCGTGTATTCATGCGATAACGGATTGCAAAGCATTGTTGAAATAAAAGTGCATTGGACTGATGATAATGCTATAGCGTACTGCCATGGAAGGCAAGTTTATACCACATATCAGTTTCGTATTTGAGACTTGGAAACTGCTTAATGAAAATTTTCTAAAGTGGTATTTGAAATTTAGTCAATGGGGATAGTCTGTCAATAAGCATGTTATTCACTAATCAAGTTATGTTGTTTTTAAAGTCATTCTTTCTAAATTCCCACGTGCAGGACAGTCCACTCTCCCTTAGAAAATATGCTCCCATAGTACCGAACTTTGGATATTGTGTTGTGTACAGCACATAATTTGGCAGATATCCCTTAGTAAATATCACCTAATAGGGTTCATGCTTTTTATCTCCAGGGCTGTGAGCCACTGAAAAAGATGAAGCTTGGCGAGTCATCCAGAGCAATTTACACCCACCACGAGTGTATGGATGATTTTCAGAAAGCTATGGAAACACTCATCGATGAAGGAATACTGGATAGTGTCAGTTCTGCTCCATACAAACTGTATTCCTTAATTACACCCATCGCTCTCACAAAAGGACAAAACAACTTTCTGGCGGTAAATTAGGAAGTTCTTTATTAAGACTCCACTACAGTAAAAAGGCACATAACAAAGAGCAAGTAAAACGAATAATGAAGCTGTGTCACAATCAGACTTGAAAAAGGTCCGAAAAGTAAACAAGACAAAACCATAAGTGATCAAAGCATTCCAAAAACTACAAAATACAATAAGGCAGTTAAATGGAACAAAATACAAGTATTCCAGGAGAAGTGGGAGAGGAGGGTGGGAAAGAAAATTGAAATGGGAGCAGCTCGAAAAACATGTGACCGAAGCAAGGATATAAACGATCTGAGTAACACTAGAGGGCTACGCTAGACATTTAAGGTTGTTTGAGGGCGCACTAGCTCCTGGGATGTAATTAAATCAAATGACACATTTATAACAAATTACACCCATCGCTCTCACAAAAGGACAAAACAACTTTCTGGCGGTAAATTAGGAAGTTCTTTATTAAGACTCCACCAAGAAAGAGAACCGCCAGAGAGTTAAAAAAAAAAAAAAATAAATAAATAAATAAATAACAAAAAATTCAAAAAACGTATGAAACTGCACTAACAGCAATTGAAAGCGAATGATAAAAAGAAGAGTAGTAAATACAATTAGCAAAAAATCTAATCAAAGGAACAAAATGGAAAGTGTCCGACTATGAAGGTGTAACATCGCACAAACGACAAAGAAATTGAGGCAAAATGACATAGCAGGAAACGAAAACTGCTATTAAGGAATGGGAAGTACAAATGTACACAAATTTAACGCAAGGATGCTTGAAACTGCTTCAAATATGAAACAATGAGAACATGCTTGAAGCCATACTTGTAGCCAGTATAATCTGATGCCACATAAAGTGGACTGGCAAAATTGTACAGAATAATACAACACTGCGAATCATCCATAATGTTACTGGTGAGATATACTGACTGGCTTTTGTTGTGTCCAATTTACCATGCGCTGAGATACTGACAAACGCGTAGCCATAGGTACCTTAACATACCGTTCATAGGCATCTGAACGCCAGTCTCCGTGCAATTTAATCAGATCTGTAGGAACCCCTGCAGCGTGAGCCAGGGTAGCTCCACCCCTACGCAAGCTATGTACTGAATAAAGCTTGTTATCTTTACCTATACCCCCCAGTAACTTGCTAACGGCGGATGAAAATGAAGAATGTGTTAATGAGACCAGTTTCCCTTTTTTTGGAAAAATGAATGCCGGCATATGTCCCTGCGCCGGTACTAGTGAAATCATATGTTTAAATGCCGACACAGGGCATAGTAAACTACCAGGAATGGCTGCTAAAGGAATGATCAAAGTACGCTCATGACACTGTATGGTCTTTGACCAGCGAATAGCAACTGTGACAAAGTTTTCTTTGACTACAAAATCTCTACGGCAAAGATGACGAGTGCGGTCAAAGGCCTGTCTAGAAGGAGGTACTAAATTGGACTTCCTGAGGAATGAAAAGAAACCTGTCAATATGGCGCACCAAACGACAACCTGAAATGGGTCTGCAAAATTGATTAGTGCAGACATGTCTTCCAACATGTGAACGGTAATTGGTAACTTCTGCAAAGGTGTGTGCCTGCTTGTCTTTTTAATTCCCGTTATTGTTAGCTTGTAACTCAGACACTCAAAAGCTTCCACACTGTAGCCAGTGAGAATGTGAAGTGTTTTAACGCCTGAGAGGTAGTTTGCAATGGATGCTGAGCTTCTGAATGATCTACTGAGGAATTGGGCATATAATGACAGAATGGTTGGAGTGGCTGGGAGTGCTTGTAAGCCATAGTATAGTGTAAAACTGAAATACGCCCGAAACTGAGTATGCAGGTTCTTTCGTGTACCAGAAGTGAATGCTGCAATTCTAGAATGCTTAACCTCCTGTCGCAGTAAATCTAGATCATGCCTGATATCTGCGAAGAAAACAAAATTCAGAATGTGTTGTCCAACACAAACGATTTGTCAGAAACAAGGGTTTCAGTTAACTCACTACCGTGAGTCAATCTGCGAAATGACTCCTTGTATGAGCTGTGCAGATGCCAACGTGACAGACAGTCTGCTACTTGGTTCTTGACACCCGGTAAGTGTTCTGCCTTTAATTCAAATTCATGTGTAGCTGCAATCAACCAAAGCTCGCGAGCAGCAGCCAAAAGAAAAGGGTTGCGGCCTCTACCAGAGTTCAAGACTTGGACAGTGCTAATGTTGTCACTGTAAACTAATATGCGTTGGCCTTGCCAGCTATGACCCAAAGTCGCGCTGCAACAACAACAGATAGCATCTCTAGGCAATGTATGGGGTGTTGTTCCTGTAAAACAAAGTGTGGGAAACTGGAGTGAAAAAACTGTGTGCCTGAAATGCCGCCACAACCTGAAAGACAAGCATCTGTAGAGAAAACACTGTTAGGAGCAGACCAGTCTTTGTTGGGAATGATGGATACGCCATTGTACTTTCTAAGGAAGGTAATCCACCACTGTATGTCTTTGCGAAATTGTGAGTTAAGATAGATATGGTGATGCGCACTCTGGACTGAGCGAAGGGTGTCTAGCAAACGGCTAATGAATAAACGGCCTGAACGCACACAACTGGAAACAAAGGAGAGTTTGCCAATTAAAACCTGCAACTCGCGCCTGGTTGCTTTCTTTTTAGACAACCACTGTGGTAATAAGCCTGACAGTTCTGATAACCTATCTTCGGTAACTTCTAAAGTCATTGTCACTGTGTTCACTTGCACACCAATAAAGGAGAGAGACGTTGTGGGCAGGATAGCTTTGCGTACAGACTCCTCAATACCTAAATCACAAAAAAGAGAGCGCAAAGCCAAAAATGCAGACTGAGAAAGGGTAGGCTTTTCTGCGCCACAAAAGTCATCTAAGAAATTGACCGCGCGAAAGCCCAGTTGGTTATACATAGCTATGATTGCGTTTGTTGTTGCCTGACATGCGAGTGCTGCAGAGCGCAGGCCAAAAGGTAACCTTATGTCTATGAAAAGTGAACCCCTCCAAGTGTAACCAAGCAAATGGAAGTCGTGTGGATCGACTGGGAGTTGTCTATATGCTCTACGCAAATCTAGTTTGAATAAATGACAGCCAGGGCCAAGTTCTCTGATTAAGGATGTGAGGGCATCGATATTAGGGTAACTAAGGTGAAATGGCTGATCAAGGTAATAGTCTGCTGGGATACCGGCATTGACGGATGTGCCTGATGGGAAACTTAGGTCCATAACTGTGCGACGTTCCAAAGAATCTTTCTTCGGAACCGAAGAAAGGGGGGATGTTGCAATGGGAATACAAAGTGGGTTATTGGCAAAAGGCCCAGCAGTTGCGCCATAGCTTACTTCTGTGTACACAAATGTATCAATGTGATTTGCGAAATGTAGTGCTGAACTGTGGTTTCGTGCACTCGAAACTGGCAGATTCCTCGATGTAAAGCCAACTGGCCACCCAAATTCAAGGAAATCCACAATTGGACTGTAGTCTAGTCCTTGAAGACGTGCACGCCATGCAGGAATGTTCAGAGATGAAGGAACGGGAATGCGAAGCCCTGCAAAATTTGGTCTGCCCGAGTTAAACACTGCATGGTGCGTACTTACTAACCAATCTACAGAAATGCGAGGGCTGGGTGGCCAGGAAGCAATACGAGGAGGAATCCAGTGAGGGATGTGAGGAAAGTTAACTTTGACAGTGGAATTTGGTGGCATTGCAAAATTCCCATATGTGAAACCGTAGACACTGTTCAAAACTTGAGGCAATGTTACAGTTGATGAGTAATCTACAGATTGATGAACAAAAACATTAAATGGTTTGAAACTAGGATCAAGTGAGTATGCCTTTGAATCTTCCAAATGATGGAAAGTTGATGTCTCTAATGGTTCGCTTGTGCAACTTGACCCTTGGTGTACATACAATGGAGGTTGTTCCAATGCCACCTGACTGGGCAAATTCACCTCTTTTACATAGACAAAATGATCACTATCGAAATCACTATCAACTACAAGATGGGAAATTGTGAAAGAATTGCCAGTACTAAGCTGAACAATAGGAGCCAGAGTCTCAAGGCTGTGACCCTGGCCCTCTGAAACCAATTGTCAATCTTTGTGTGAACTTTTTTGTTTTTGTTCTCTGTACTCTCTGTCATTGTATGGACAGCCAATGGAAGCATGCCTTGCCTCTTGCTGTCTGAAGCGCAAGCAGGCTGAACAAACATGCTTCTCTAAACTACCATCTACTATGTGGTCATCTGACTGACTACATTTGTTACTCTGAAAGGCATAACAATACCTCACACGGCGTGCTTTTTTATTCTTAGCAACCATTTGTGATATGTTAGGCTGTGGGGGGTTCTTACAAATCTGGTGTGGATATTGTCAAAAGAATCTCCCCACTCCAACAACCCTTGTTCTAAATATTGCAAAATAATAGAATGATACTTTCGTACTCGATCCCATGGGTACAATTGAGCGTCTGTTACAATATTCTGTAAGTGGCTTAGCCTATGTAAGGCGGTATCACTACTAAGGTTCATGCTTAATATTATTTCAAGCTCTCCAGAAACTAGCTGTGCTAATGTCATATCGTCATATGTTAAGGCATCTGGCCTATTAGGAGTTGGGTCTCTAATGAACTCGTGAGGCCAGGGTATATACTTCTTAACTCTATCAGTGGGTTTTCGTTTTGCTCCACTCTTAATACGTTTACCTTTGGTGACGGTCAATGTACTGCTGTGTTTGCTACTTTTACTGTTGCCGTTCGCACCTTTCGCCCTGGACTTCAGATTCTTGTGTACGGCAGCGGCACTTGTCTTGTATTCGCCGTCGGAACTGCCACTGGTGCTGTCTTCTGTATCGGAATTTGGCGAACTTGTAGAACTCACGACTAGAACCTGCTCGACGGAGTCCTGCAGTTCCTTGTTTCGCTTAAGCTCCGACAAAGTTGTGACCTTGGTTTTTGCGCGCCTTCCGGTCCGGTTATCGTGGTGGTCTGTGACGTCATGGCCTTTGGCTTGCACGATTTTCATTACGTCTGCAATTTTGCTCGATATATCTTGAACTTGCGTTGTAACCGCATCTAATTGTTTTTGAACACTGCTGCCTGTCGAAGCACGTTTGACTGTCTTCTTACCAAGACCCGACGTCTTGAAAGTTGCCTTCGGTCTTGCGCCTGCTCGGAGAATTCGTGATTGACTAGGAGCTGTATCGTTAGTGCTGATGGCGGGAATGGCAGAATCGACTGCCTCATCATGTTCCGTTTCGGACGCCTCGATATCTTGAGCATTTGCTCCGGCAGCCATACTTCTGAAGCTAGGGATACTCGTGCAGTGAGAACTGTAACTGTGCGGCAGTAGTGTAACGTCGTGCTGATTTCTCGACGAAGTTTGTCTCTCAAAAAGAAAATTGAAATGGGAGCAGCTCAAAAAACATGTGACCGAAGCAAGGATATAAACGATCTGAGTAACACTAGAGGGCTACGCTAGACATTTAAGGTTGTTTGAGGGCGCACTAGCTCCTGGGATGTAATTAAATCAAATGACACATTTATAACATATGATTGATGAGAGTACTGACGTCTCAGTCATCTCTACGTTAATGGTGTATATAAGATATGTAGACTCTAGTGGACATGTAAGGTCACACTTTTTGTCTGTTGAACAACTGCCAGGGTGTGATTCAGAGGCCATTTATGGGACTGTCATTAACTGTTTGTTGGCTAAAGGCCTAGATCCAAATGTCATTGCCCTGGCCACCGATGGTGCCTCGGTCATGGTTGGTACTAAAACAGGTGTAGCAGCTAAATTTAAGGAAAACATGAACCCATACATGTTAAGCAACCATTGTTTGGCACACAGGCTAGCCTTGGCAAGTGGTAATGCTGCTGACAATGTGAAATATCTGTTGAAATTTCAAGAAATTGTTAATGCGGTGTTCAAGTTTTTTCACTATTCTCCCAAAAATCTCAGAAATCTGAACAGTATCAGAGAGACGTTGCAAGAATCCAGATCAGTGACACTAAAGCAGACATTTCACACAAGATGGTTGTCTTTTCACAAATCTGTAGCATCAATCATCAGTTGTCTTGATAGCTTACTTACCTGTTTTCAAAGTTTAGCAGCAACCAATGTCAAGGCTGCTGGTTTTGTCAAACAGATGGCCTGTTTCAAATTTCTAGCGACAGCCTACTTTCTTAAGGATGCCCTTGAAATATTAAGTAAGTTGTGTGAGTCCTTGCAGAAACCCAACTTGATTTTTGCTCAAGTACAACAGAAATTAAATTCTTATATTGTGGCCTTGCAGGGTTTGAAAACTAATGCTGGCAGTGGTACTGCATTCCAAGAATTTCTCAGACAGTTGCCAAGTGTAAATGCACCTGAGAGTGGTTTCTCTTCTTTCATGTCACATCAAATAAAAGACACCGAACATGAAAGGAAATTATTTGAAGCTACCAGGGAGGAGTTTATTGATAAGGTCATACTTAATATTTCAAACAGGTTTCCTGACTCTGACCTGATGGTTTCCTTTGCAATATTTGAACCATCTTTCATGCCTGACAGAGTTAAACAAGATCATTGATCACTTTGGTGTACCCAAACATGGTAAAGATGGTACTAGATATGATCCAATCATTGATAAAGATGCCACTGAACTTGAATGGCTCATGTTAAGCAGCAGATGGCAACAAACAAAACTATGAGTGTTGAAGAGTTTTACAGACAGGTGTTGCTGAAAGATCGTGATGTTTATCCAAATGTTTGCAAACTTTACTCTGTATATTTAGCAACACCATGCACATCTGTGGATTGTGAGAGGGGATTTTCCCAATACAATTTGGTGAAAACAACCATGAGAAATTTACTGAGAATAGAATCTGTCAGTAGGCTTTTGAAATTAAATATAGAAGGACCACCTCTGAATGATTTTGATTTTAGGAAATCATTCAAAGTTTGGACGAATCAGAGAGAAAGAAGAAATATCAGTAAACTTGTTGAAACTGAAAAAAAGGCAATGATAAACAAACTAGACACTGACTTATCTTTGTTCACTGAAAGCGTTGCAGCACTGCAAAAAATCGCAAAGGAAGTAGATTTTGACAGTAACATAGTCTAATTAAGAAACTGAACTTTGGCATGATGAGTGATGTATTTAAAATTGCACTACCTTACCTGTGGCCACTTTACTGTTGATTAAGCCCCATTTGATGTAGCAAGACATTCTGTTTGTACAAAAGCAAAACTAGCTCTATCTGGGATAGTAAATGAGGGTTTATGATTGGCACCCTCTGTTCGATATTGGGATACAATTTAACATTGACATGCACCGGTCTATGTACAAGTCTTGTTTATTTCAATTTCCCCAGCAGACACAGTGTCTTAATGGGACACTCTGGTTTGGTCTATAGCAGCAATGCCTCAATAAACTAATTTCTGGTAGAGGTTTTATGAATGGACAAGGTATCTTGTGTCTCAATTTTTTAGTGTGCCAACTGTAAACTCTCATAAACAACCCCTTGCTGTTGCAGGGTCGGTTTGTCTTCATACAAGCAGAATTTCTGACTATATCGGGTAGGCTTACTCAACAATAAAGTGGAAACGGGTGTAACTCTGCCTAGCCCTTCCTACATAATCATTCAGGGGTGGTCCTTAAAATTACCTTTGCACAGGGTTTTACATGACGCGCATTTCTGCGTCCTTTACGCATAAAACCGGACGCAGGACCCCTCAAAAACTAAACCACGCGTCCCTTGGGACGCAGCAAAATCTGTTGCTGGTGTACACCTTGCGAAGCTGCTGAACACGTAAAACACATCCCAGTAAACCTTACCGACCCCGTACTTTAACCCTTAAAGTGCCGCGTCGGTTTATAAACCGACACGGCATTCTCGCTCTCAGCGCCACGTCGGTACGTATATAAACCGACAGTGGTTGCGTTCTATGCTTATGCCTAACTTAGCTATGCATTGCCGAACTCAGCCAGAAGGAGGGTATTCCTGACCCTTTGAACCCAGTTTAGTACCATATAAGGACTAAAATAATGACATCATGCAGCCTAACAATCGAAAATTCCAGTAATTTATGCGAACTTTCTTCAAAAGAGGTCAGCGGTTTTCATGAATATTTAATCAGGTCTGCAGTTTCACCCGTACGCGGATACGGCACAGTACAGTGCATTGAACGAAACACGTACGTACGTTTTGAAAGCTTCACCATGCCGTAGACACGGAAGACAACTATATTATGCCAAGCTACTGCCCTCTGGGTGATAGAAATGATAGATTTTACAGTTTTTTTGAGAATATTTTATGGAAAAATGACGCGATTTGGTGACCAAATCGATCGCGATAGTGAACTTCGAACGTATCGGCGGCCAAGATGGCGGCACTGTGTGATGCCTAACTCTCGACATGGAACCCGAGGTTAAGGTTTTCGAAGTCCAAAACATGCAAGATTGAGAAATTTGTAAGGATTCGGTTAAATTGAAGTGTATTTTGTGAATTTTCAAGCGTTTGACTGCCAAAAAGCCCCTTTAAACTGTTGATATTTGACCTCCGGCCGTCCTGAAGCGAGACGGCCATAACAGTCGACCCGGTTTGTAAATGAAATGTAGTTGTTCTGAACTGTTGACATTGCGAGACATTTCCTACGTGTTAGTAACTGTTACGCATTTTTTGAACTGAAATAAACCGGACATGAAACTTTTTTCTCGATACTTAGTGGTTTCTTTCCATTTTGTGGCGGATTTTGTGGCGTGCTTGTCAAAAAATGTGATCAAACTTGGCGAACGGATTGACTAGTATGTATGGTAGTACGAGTCCGTGACTCGATAAGCCACAGATAGTTACACACGCGTACGTGAATTAACCCTTTCACCCCCAGTTCCCTGTATACAGGTCCAACTTTACCATAGAAAACAATGGATTTGGAACAAACCATGGTGGTGAAAGGGTTAAACTAATGTAAGTTGGGTCAAACACCAAATTAATCGATCAAAAGGTTAGTGAAATGTGTTTTTGTCTTCAACTCTTCATTATAGTTATACAGGCGGTTCAAACTATACAGAGTCAGTTGAATATGCCCTATAGTTGTGTGCATGTGTTGCACAATAGTTACCCCTCCATGTACAATATGGAACCTTGTTGTCTCTGTGTATGCAAATTAATACTAATTGAACACAGTGAAGACCATGGCATTGATAAACTATAAAACATTTTTGTGAAATAAATTGGGACCCCCATAATTTGATGTAGGACTCCCATTTTCTAACACCAGGAGTCCCAGGGACTCTCAAAGTTAAAAGTGATGTAAAACCCTGCTTTGCAGTATGTTTGAAAATGTTAGAGTACAACTATTTTCAGCTCACAGTCACAGTGTATGTTCTGAACTAACCTCATGCTCCTCTTTTTTTCTGCAGTGGAAGAATTTGAACCTATATGCATTGAATTTGAAGTTCATAGACATTCCAAGTTGTTCATGTTGAATAAAAATGTCACATAAATTGTACATCCTTGTGTGTCGAGTAGTATTTTGCGTGGCTAATCAATTTTGGCCGTGGCTAATTGTTTTTGTCATGAATTAGCCACACCAGGAAACCGTGGCTAATTTGAAAAAAATCCTCCCGCGAACACTGCAATATTTTCCCTTCGTAAGCTCAACTGCAAGGAAGAATTTCAAAGCACATGGCTCTGGACAGACAAAGTAAAAACAAATTATGTACCGGAAAATGACCATATAACATCACAAAACAAACTGACATACAGTTGTTTGCCTTGGTAAAGGGTTAAAATGAAAATCAAGACCAGGAACATTAAAAAACTGCCATCTTGTGATAGAGATCTAAAGTGATGCTTTGATATAACCAACAACTTGTGAGTCCATGCATATATTGAGCATTACAATGCAGATAGAAACAACACATATTCCAAATGCTTAACCAGTGATATTTTAAGATATATTCCATTTAGACTAAATAACTCCAATATTGTGCCGTTTATGTTGAATGTAACAGATCTTCTTCATATGCAATACTTTGACACACCTTTACAAATGATACTTTACAGCTTATTTGAAAATACATTTTCTTTCCACAGACAATAGAAATGAAAATTGTCTGGTTCTCTCAACTGCACATTCTTTGACTCTGAGAAGGCCATATTTTATAACAAAAATAATAAAAAGAATGACAAACTTTGTGGTAGTTCTGATACCTAGGTTCTCAAATAGGGTATGATTTACTATATCTAATAATTAAAGTTGAAGTAACACATGAACTGTTCATGTGTCACTTCAACTTTAATTATTTGGATATAGTAAATCATACCCTATTTGAGACTCTAGGTAACGTTATCCAAATTGTTTACTGCATATTTGAAAAAAAATACATCCTAAAGGTCAGCATGTAAACAAATTGGCAAACAATTGAAGTGCACACTTATGTCTTTCTGCTGAAGGAGATAGTTACACTTACCTTTGTGAGAGCTTCTATGTTTGCCTTAGCACCAATGAGAATCTCTGCAACATCTTTATGGCCTTTTTGGGCAGCCAAGTGCAGTGGAGTAAACCCATCCTGAAAAGTGAAATATGAAAACCATGAAGTACAGGCATGTGTATACATTTATGAAAATAAATTCAAAATCCATCAATACATAAATATAATGAATATCCTTTGAAAAGATTACTGGCATTATTGGTAGATCTGAACGACAAAATTCTCACAATTGAAATTATACAGCATGACTATATAAGAACTAGTCCTTTTTTAACTCTTTATAAAATGTAATGTACAAGTAGGCACAATCCCCTCGTGCAATGTATGATATGCTGTCACATTGTGATTATTTTTAATTCACAAACATTTGTATCTGTTGAAAAAAAGAATTGGATAACAAACAAAATACAAAGCAACTCATTTCCCTTTGGCCAGAAAAAATAGCCTACAAATATTTTCTTGATGAGTCAAGAGAGATAGCAAAGAAACATTATGATGGATCAAGATGTCAAACAAGTTTATTTTGTTGAAATGGTATCTTAAAAATATTTTGCATCAAGGATACTTTATCTTCCTTATATGGGTGTTACTTTAGTTGGACTGCAATGCACTTTGCTAGTATTCACTGCTGTTTTATCTGAGTGGTGGGTGGGAAGCTGACAGTATGTTTAATGTTCTACATGGAATGCTCATAATGTGTGCTCATTTGAATGATGAGAAAATGAAGTTCAGCCATGGTTATTGTAATCTTTCCACAAACATTCATTATCAATGTTAGATGGGACTTTTCTTTCTGAATAATATTATCAGAAGCAAACAAAAGTAGTTTGAATGGTTTTTATTAAATTATCAAATATGCAAAATAGGCAATGTTACAATCTTCAAAATATTATTTGGCATTTTTGTTGAACTCTAGAAAAGCACTCCTTGTATTTCAGCCAACTTTCTATTTTGATATTCGAAAATAGTGACAAAATATGTTTTGACTTTCCTTTTGAGTACAACAAAAGGCAATCACTTGTCTGTTTGTATGGGAATGAAAATTGTAAAAATACAGGAGAAAATAAGCAGTCTTTTTTTAGAATATTTTAGGCATTGATATACAATTCCGAGAAAATACTTCCAAAAGTATTGCCTTCTCTAAATGTGAGTGTTTTAAAATGATGAGTTTAGCTGTACGTGATACAGTTCACACTGCAATGTCTGTTAAACTCTCAACATTCACTTACAAATCTAAGTGTACCAGGGTATACGTCCAATTCCCTTACATACATTTGCCATGCTTAAACATACCGGTATTTCTTTATTATTTGCCAAATGTCCCCATAGGCAATTGTTCAATTTCTGATGTTAACAGAGTCACTTGACAAATTATTCAATCTCCTACTCAATAAACCCACTGTTATTGCATGTGAGAACGACAACGATAATATATTTACTCTAATTAGGGAAAAGTCAAATAGTTTGAGTAAAATTTCAAATGAAACAAAGTCAGCAATTTTATTGTGAACATTTTTAAATTATCAGACTAAGCAACTCTCTCCATGACCAACGTTTTGACAGCTTTTTGTGCCTCCATGCACACACAGGGAATGAGAAGGGATGATTTTTGGTGAATTGAAATAAATGATAGAAATAGCAGATTTTATTTTAATTTGACTGAATTTTGCTAAAATTAAAATTGTTCACATTCAATGTGCTGTAGACTTTGATTTCATTGCCAGTCTTACTAATGATACAAATGGCTACACCAGTCACAAGGTTTTCTTACAAAATGCAGACTGTTTGATGTTGCAAATTGTTGACCTTGCAACATACCTTTAATGTGGGAAACTCAATGTTTCACAAGGACAAATCTGCATACATCAGTATTCGTTCTAAATCGGACCAATTTTTGAGCAACTCTATCTGTAGCCAGTCAAAATGAGTTAGCAAACCCTTTGCTTCCATGTCATCTAAGAGTTCACATATTTGATTCAACATTGGTGCTGATTATTAAAATCATTAATAAGTAAATATAATTGTATTTATTAACAAAAAACCCAAAAATATGCAAATTTTACCGAGATTTGAACAAACTTGCGTGAGGTCATCGCAAGTGAACTGCATATCCAATTTCAAAGCCATCGAATGACAGAGCCTATTTTATAAGCTCCCTTTCACTGACAGTGGGGCTAAAAAGAGAATACATTGTCGTCTTCACAGTAATAGAAACATGTTTTTGAAATGTAATCTGACAACATTTTATATTTTTTTTTGGTCACCATTAGTGGATAAGGCCAAAGCCAATCAACATTGTCATTACATAATTCATAATTTTTTATTAAAAAATATAATTATGCTCATGTTACTCATGGTGTCTCTTTGCACAGTGTGTGTGTCTTTTCTTTAAATCCAATATTTATAACAAATGGGCATCTAAAAAAACTTAAAATTCGGATGAAATATACAAAAGCTACCGTATAAATGAATATCATAGTAAAAGCTTTGATAGAATATTTTAATTTCAATATATTTTTAATTTTTCGCCTTTCAACACTTCTTAATTTTTGTTGTTTGTCTAAGGATTTTGATATCAAATCATGGCTTCAAATTTATTAATGATCTATATTTTTTTGCCACAATTTGTTGTAACATACTTTGTACTCCAATGGTAACTTTTTCGCTCAAATATTTCTTAACCTTGTAAGCTTTGGGATCTGTCTGAAATATTGTCATCTTTGAATCTCAAATGTCAAATTTCTTAGGAACAAACTGGGAACTGCAAACAACAGGTTCTCCAATGCCTGTACTAAGTGTTGCTAGTTTGTTCACATTGTATTTAGTATTTTCTGACCACTATAGTTTGCAAATAATTCTTCATCTCTGATACACCTACGTCTGATATAATCCAATGTTGTAACAAATAAATAACAATTTATTTATTCATTGGAACGATAAAAGAATGCACCGATAAGAATTTGATTGATTCGCCATGTGTAGGCTACGTTCACATAAAACAGTTAGGGCTGGAGGAATGCAGGGGGGATTCAAAAATATTTGGGGCAGTAGAGGGGGGACTAGAAAGTTTTGCTCTACCTACATGGGGGACCTGAAAATTTTTTGGTTCCCTTTTTTTACGATTCTAAGGTTTGGTTTGAAATGCAGTGAAATTTAATAACATTTTAATGTAATTCAATTGTTTAAATGTTAGTAATAATAATAAAAGATCTACAACCATTTCATATCATTTCATTACTTTTGTCTCAAAAAACCCTAAAAATGTATGAATTTTCGTTAAAAACAAACAAGTAGGCCTAGTATTGGGGCAGAAGCTGGAACTGTTCACAAGTTTTTCAAAAGTTCTATGCAATATATCAAATAGGCCTAGTATTGGGGCAGAAGGTAGAACTGTTGATAAGTTTGTCAAAAGTTCTATGCAATTTATCAAATGCTTATTCAGTTTGTTGACAAAAGCCTGCATATAGGAATATTTGGTGATAATTGAATTAGAATCCAGACTGAAAGTATTTGTCAATGATACAAATGCTGGGTATATATTTACAGGCTGTGTTGCCAAGCTGAATACTGGACAGTTCTACACAATGTAGGGAGTAGAACAAGAATGCAGCTGTATAAACTGAACAAACAAAACTATTGTCAAAATTATCAAAGTTAATACAGCTACTGCCCTGCTACTGCCTACAGGCAGTGTCACTGTTACTCTATACAATAGCAGTTTTGACAGAGACAGCTCTGACTATGAAGTAGTTGAAGAAGAGTTTGTACAAAATAGGAGCAAACAGGTGGTGGTTTTGAACCCATCAATGTACTGCACCAATGTCTGTAACTCCATACATAAAAATAGTCGTAGCTTGACGAACTTTGAACATAGCTCATAACAAGGAAGAGTGGAAAGCCTGTGGGGTGTGCCACTCATGTAGTTTGTGCACAATGACGATTTTTCAGATCAACAACTTTGACGGAAAATGACCCGATCTTACCTACTGTAATTTTGGCCTCCTATTCAGCACAAAATTTTCGTATGGACTATTGATGCGAGGTTGCAGCCGTTAGATGGTGGTAAATCCTAGTTTTATAGACAACTGCTGCGTAAACAGTCACTGACTAAACTTTGCTTGCATTTACCATTTTTAATTGAAAGCCATCCATATACATGTATGATCGTGACAAAACAACACAAGGAATCTGGCGTACATATTGTTACTGAATTAATTACTTTGACCAAAAAAATTTGAGTTAAAACACCCAAATGCAGAAAGGTAATCATACAGAACTTTGCAGGTTTCTGGACTAAACAACACAAAACCGACTTGATCTCAGTCAACTGTTCCGGGCCTGACGTCTACCCTATCAGTGTCAACTCAACCTTTCACTATAGACAACTTTACCCCACAAACTGGGAATATACTAAATTTGCCTTGAAAAAAATTCAAACTGCTTATCGCATGGAAAATATCTTACCGGGGCCACGGGGCAAATATAAAAAAGACAACGCACGCCAACAGAAACAGTGGAATCATGAATGATCATTAATATGCAAGATCGCTGTATTTATATGTCTGGGTAAAAATTTCTAGCTTTGAAATTTCTGGACGGTACAAAAGACGGGGCAGAATTAGACAATTGCAAACCAATGTGTTACCGCCGATGCGTTACCTTTAGGGGCGTACTTTGGTACATAACACAATGTTGATAGCAAGGTAGTTCTGCTTCCAGTGATAAACATGATTCCCAATATACCACGGCTGTTGATTTGAGCTGCTGCCTTCGATCAAACATTTTGAACACAAAGTCATAATATCAGTAATTTTTCGAGATTATAAGTGCTCGCAAAATAGCTGTGATCAAGATTATAATGATAGAAGCAATTGACTGCCAAACACCTGCTTGCTCTTCTTATACATAATGTGTAAAAGTGGGAAAATGAGAAATACGACAGCAAATATTGCAATATGAATTTCTTACTATATTCTTCGCAATGATTTTGCATCTGTGTCTATTTTATCACAGTCACGGGACCATTTCTGACGATTTTTACTAACAAAGAATCAGTTCACACTCATCGTGGGAACACATTGCAAAGACGTTCACAAAATTTTCATCACAAGAAAGATTACCGTAATCCCCATTTCAAAGATGTAGGAAATGTATAATGGGTTGTTTATCTTGAAAAATCCTGAGCTGCAGACTCTAAATACAAACTGCTTTTTCTTCTGAACAACTTTCTAGTGAAAAAACGAGTTCAGAAAAAAACGTATAGAGGAGAACGACATCACGGCGATCTTCAGACCTTTCATCATGTTTCAGTCTGAACGGTCAAAATTTGATGCTAAATATCTATGGCAAGTGTCTCTTTTTGGACAACTCCAACAGACATGAATCAATCGCGATTTAGTTTCATCGCCCCGGCCAGACCGGAAATGCAACTCATGGGCACCTGTGTAATCGTCGCATGAACGTATCAAATGGCCGGCCACTGCATGGGCCTTGACCGTGAATCGCCAGCAAATAACGTACGGCTTCATAGACCTACAAAGATCCACAAACAAACAGGGTGAGGCAATCTGCTTGAAACCATGAAGAGTCTGTCTCTCTAAACTCATCTGAGATTTGTGTTCAGTAACTGTTGATCAAGTATTTTCCTCAGTAGTAAGAATCGTTTATTCATTGTTGACATTGTAATCGATCTGATATACACAACAAATGTTTGCTCGTTTGCACCTTTGCGCGTCCCCTCGTGATTGGTAGCTGTTTGAATGCTTTCATCTATTGTTCTTTGGACGCTTCGAACACAGCATCGAAGCAGTTTTGGCATCAAAAACCAACTTAATTTCTCCAACAGGGTGATGCCACAAATATTCACAAAACGTAAGATGTTGCAACATTGCTTTGATTAACACCATGGTTCTTGAAAGATCCAGATTCTCGGGAGCATTCGTTTACGCTGCTACAATGTGCCACTCATGTTGGATTATGAATGCCCAGGGAGATAGGGGGTATTTATAGGCTCCCCCTGCCTTTAATACCTTGACTTAGAGGTTAGTCTTATTTATTTTTATAATGAATTTCTTTTTAAAGGAAATTTCTGAGTTCACCGCTTTTTTCTCATGTAACGTCAATGGTCGATGAATATCTTGTCAAACACTTACTGATGTAACAGCTTCAATATCAGCACCGATACCAAGTAGATATTTCACCACTTCACAGTGACCACCCTCAGCAGCATCTATAAGGGGTGTTTTATTGTCCTATAATTAAACAGTTAAACAGAAGTATGTGTGTGAAATGCTTGAGTTTTACTTGCGTCTCAATACACTATTGACAGTATAACAAAGTTCACAAACTTGATCTAGGGGACGAAATATATTAAACAAATAAAATTAGTCAAATTCATGTTCTCAATGCAGAGTGGCCCAATTCTGCATAGTTCATTCCATGTTTATATCATTTCTGTTTTCTTTTTTGATCCAAATATAATCAAGAATAGAAGATTACTGAGGCACACAATATGTCCTGATTTAAATGTACCAAAGACATTAATATTTAGTTCATAAGAGATGTTTAAGTTTTGTTTTCATAACAGCTGAACTTTAAATGGCTTACTTTTTTCAGAAGAAAATAGCCTGTTGTTAGTTTTGCTATGATTTCATACAGTCATCATGATTTATTGTCCCCTTTTCAATCTTGTTTTGTCAAAACCTTGAATGCAGTATCCCTGATTTCTTGATTGTCATTATAAATCAACTTGCATTACCAATATTAAATACAGTAAGGTAAACCATATGGACATTATTATTCACATTTACCAGGTCTTCCCTATTGAAGTTGAAAACTGCAAAAAGGTTCAATTACATTGTCCCAAGTTGATAGCTGTCCATCAATAATTACTGTCTACATCAAGCTAAGTTACTTAGCTTGATATAGGCGATAGGAAATTCAAGCTTTTTGGAACTGGGAGGTAAGCCATTTGATAAGCTTAGCTCCTATTCTCATGTAAAAAAGCAGTTAAAATTCTAAAAAATAAAAATAAATGTTTCAGGTATGGCAAAATTTATTTAATTGACAAAATCATAAAGATTGCATCATACTTAAATTAATTAAAGGTGTTCAAATCCTTAAGTTGGTCACATACTGGGATAAAATTCTGAAAGCATTATTTTTTTTCCCATTCTTCAGAAATTGATTACGTTGATGAAAATATACTTACATGGCCTTTGACTTCTTTGTCCATACCAAGAATTTCAATGAAATACTTCACAACATCAAGATGTCCGTTAAAAGAAGCAAGATTCACTGGCATTTGATTATGCTGCAGGTGAAATGAACACAATAGTAGTTGATGTGTAATCAACTTGAAGTTACTGTTAAAGGAATTGTTTAGACTTAGATAATGATTTGTTGCTTTGAATTTCTAATACATTAAACTTTGTACTTCGAATGTTTAATGATGAACAGCATTTGTAATAAGAGATTAAATTGCCACAAATGAACAAAAAACCATGACAATTATTGAAGATACAATTTGGACACTTCATCAACAGACACAGGAAACAAAAATAAAACTGAGTACTGGTTATGAGTTGCTTATTTAAATGTTATTTCAGAGTCAATATACTTGTAAATCTACTAAAGCTATGTATTTTTAGACTGCAGTTATGATCCATAATTCTGCTCGGACACCTAATTTTTAAGAATATCTTACACTTTATTTGTCACAAAAATGGGATAGCTGATCCTGATTGATCGTTTCTGATTTGATTTTAAAATTATGAACGACTCTTATAACGACCACATTTAAAATTCAATGTTGCATTGCTTTTGAACTGTAACAGAAAACCTTAAATATAGAATTATTTGCTTACACAAGGCAGTCTCATTCAGCTCAGAAGCAATGTAATTACTGTGAGAAACACAATACTGATTTGCAATTGACCTTGACTTAACGACCCATGTCACAAGTTATCAAGAAAGCTATTGAGTTACATAAAACATAGGGCCAAAGTCCCTGAAGCTACTATAGCCATGGATACAAAATTAAGTATTTCCTGACTGTATGAAATTATCTCACTAAGGTCATCCTAGGGACCTGTAAACCAAATATTAAAGCTGTCTGACCAGCGGTTTTGAAAAAACAAGCGACTCAACAGTTGACAGAGCTCTGCTGTGTTATGTAGAGAATAACTTTTTGTGACACCTGTATTGATGAAGAAGGTGGATATCTTTGATAGCTCATTTCAGGATGGAAAAAAAATTCTGTAAAAATACAGATTTGCATATTTCATCACAATTTTAACAAATCTAAGTTGGGTTATCCCTAGGGACCTGTATACCAAATAAAAAAGCTGTCAGACTAGTGGGTATGAAGAAGAAGATTTTTTACCAAAAACGCGTTTTTTTGTGCTAATTTGCATATTTTCAACAATATCAAAAAATTAATAAAGAAGTTTCTCAAAATCATATATTTTCTCCACACAACAAATATCAAATCAGTAAGTACTACAGTTTTCAAGATATTTGAGTGGACGGACGCCTCACAAACGGACATACATAATACATACATGCATACATACATACATACTGACAGTGCACGCCGGACAGATACCCATCCCAATAGCTTCTATAGACTATATTAGTCTGTAGTAGCTAATAAACAAGAGTTAATTACATTCTAATTAAAGTAAACAAGACTTGCTTAAATCAAGATTTTACCATAAAAAACAGCATATCTGTCAGGTTATAAAGAATCTTAAGCTGGTTATTTTATCAGTATTTTCATCCTATTAACCAAGCACATTTTAACTTTCAAATTAACATTGCAAGTAAGTTCTGTTGAATAAGTTGAGCCTGTAGGTACTCAGAGAAAGCACACTGAAGAGACAAATGTTTGAAACTTGAGAAGTTCAAGGTCATCAAAAGCATCATCTAACACTTTCATTGCACTGTTTACACAGATTGCATAATTGCTATAAATAGCACATGAGGAATCTTACAGCCCAGCTTTACCATAAAAACCCTATCACTTTGACCACTCTTTTAATTGACCACTCTATTTTTTTCCTCAAAAAGTAATTTTATTTTATCCTTACCAAGTCAACCATAAATGGAAATTAGAACTTTCTCTATCTTATCCTTACCAAGTCAACCATAAATGGAAATTAGAACTTTCTCTATCTCTATTTATTTGACCACCCTATCATAACAAACTATTATGAGCAATTTCTTTTAGATAACATACAGGGCACAATAAATGACGGTTCAGAATATGTCAAAGTTGGGATTCAGGAAAGTTGTTTTAATCCTCCAAGATGGTAAGCATTTCACTATGAACTGTCAAAAAAAGTTGATAATTCTACACTAAAATTATTTTGGCTCTGATGATTTCCTAATTAATTCAATTATTTAAAATCATATTAATTTAATATTAAAATACATGTTACTTCTTCAAATTAAAACCCCTTAGAGTGGCAGTAGTGTAATTTAAAGAGATAATTCATATTGTTCTTTGAAACAAAATATACATTTTCCTCCTAATTCAGATTTATAAATTAAATGTGTGTTGATCAAAGATAGAATTTAATTGCCGTTGGTGTTTTCTGATCGCATTGTATGTTTACAAAGCCTTCAGCACTTTGCATACAATGATGAAATATTTATTTTTACATGATTTATTGTGTTATAATCTAGGGGCTATACTTAATAAGATGAAATTGGGCAAAACAATGAAAATTGAAATGGAGTGGTGGTACTACAATAATTCTTTGAACTGAAAACTAATGGAGAAATACACTCATACAAGCTGCCTCTACATACTGAAAAAAATGTTGAAATAACATATTCTTCTTTATGACATGAAGGTCTTATGATGTGAAAATTGGTTGCCAACATTTTTCTTTGCTATGTGTTTGAGGAAATATATTGAACATACCATTTATGGCAGCATTTTCTGAAATGCTGTGATGGCGATCATTTGCTAATGGATATGCATTGATCATTTTTGAAGTAATGAATAAGATTTTGTTTTTAAAAAAGGTAATGTCTACACTTTTTAAGAGGCCTTCACTGCGAAATTAAATAACTGTATTGCTCTTCCTTGAAACCTCGGTCTAAAATATCTTTAAAGTGGTTGGGTTTTTTCAGTGATGGCAGCTGGGTTCTTAGGAATATAACATGACTCAGTCATATTTTATGTGAAATATGTATGATGGTTATTAAGTGTTCAGAGTTAAGTTTGTTTATATTTTGTTGCACACCACATCCTTTTACAATGTTTTATTTTTACAGCAAAATGAGGGACCAGTAAAGGTTGGGGAAAAACTTGAAGACAACCTTCCTCACAGGAATCATTCACTCCAGTTGAGTTTCTTTTTGACATTTAAAAAGACAATTTTGTAACAAATTCTGTGATGAAAAGATGAAAAATGTATGTTTATTTTCTGACGAATAAATTGTTTTTTACAATGAAGTTATACACCATTTTCACTGTATTGAACACAACCTATCATAATTTCTTAGTAAGGCTTCATCTTTGATGGTGTAACATTTTTGTGTTCAAATGAGGAAGTTAGGGATTATGATAGTCTCGCATGCCAGACCTCGAACCTGCATGCTGAGCGAGCGGCGTAGCCACCAGGTGCGAGAAACTGCAGCAGTGTTTTTGCTAAGGTTGGGGAACAGAGGTAAATGATTTGGGAACCCTGGTAACATTTCTGCTGTCCCCTAATCTGATTGCATTGATATACCAAGGGGAACCCCGGTAACATTTACCGGGGTACCGGCCTTAACAAAACACTGTGCAGGTTACGAGGTCTGGGAAGAATCAACTGCTCAGGAATGTGATGACGTCAAAAGTGGGCTGTCTTTCCAATGCTAATAAGTATAACTTTGGACCACCGCGTACAGACGACCATAACGCATTTTTCCACCATGTTTCATACACCCACCCGGAAAAACACTCCCCTTAAGATCTACGGTGAGAATTTATTTGTGAGGCAATTTACCACCAGCTCATTGGCAGTCGAATGGGGCCAAAAGTCTGAGCTTCGTTGGAACATAGCAAAAGGAAAAAGTAAACTTCATTGATGATGACGTCGACAATCGACAATCGCAAGCATTGAAGCAACGCCCGAAGCAATCATAAAACGAGAGATTTGCCATATCATGTCGGCAAATTCACAGAAACATCGTTTCCTTCCAGATAACTCTCGTAGCTACCTCCTGCTTCGGTGTCAGGCTGTCCATCACCACTTTCTTCAATGGAATTGAGCGTTTTGCAATTTTTTTCCATTTCATCATGGTTGCTGGGGATAGAGTAACCATAATTTCATGAAGTCGTACTGAGGTCAACATAGTGCAGTTTACTTCCATTGAAACATTTCTGAATGAATGACACAATCATTCAGTCGAGTTCAAAAGGCTATTTTGAGACGCTCTGCCTACAATATGAATAAGCGATAGATGTGCTCTCTCATCTTGCCAATATTCGAACATTCTATTGGACAGTATATATATATAGCACGTCGGTTCAAGCCAGACTTTGAAATTACTCACACCTCACGGTTTTGCCCCTTGCACAGCATGCAGGTTAGAGGTCTGGGATGCGAGACTAGGAGTATGACTCCCTGGGGGTTCTGATGTGTCGCTTCAACATACATGTATAATCAGCAACTGCACTATGGATACAGTCTGCCTTTAATCTTTCAAGATGGGCTAGAATTCAGCGCTTCTAAATTCCAGGAGATCAAACCTTAATTTTCTAATGAATAATGTAAATGAAATGAAATAGTTACAAATTACATTCAAGCATTGTACCCCTTGGCCATGTGTGGAGTAGCAATTTGGGAACCCTTCGTCATATTCATTTACTTGAAGTAATAAAATCACCGCATTAAACAATATACAATCATATAACTGCATGAGAAATGTGATTGATTGTTATGGGAATTCTTTTTAAAGTAGAACGCACCTTGGGGATAGATATTCAGACTCTCAAACTTTTTCAATTCTTTTTTGATCTACCACTTGCTAAAGTTCATTTTAAAGCTCTTTGTGTAAGAATTTTTTCACCGGCTTAAGTTTTTCAAAATCGAAATTCAATGTTATTCTCCATTGAGTTAACACAGGGAGGGTGGTGATTTTGAATTCAAAATATTGGTAAATCTTGAGTAATTTGTTTCTCTTTTCCAAAATTTGCACGGTGACCCCATTTTTTTTTTCTTATTTTGAAAGAGAATGATTGAAATATTATTTACGGAAGTTTAAGCAAATCTTAAAGTCTTTCACTTTCGAGGCAAATACTACCTCAATTTCAAACCAGGTTGACAGTTATGAACTTTACCTATTGCCGAAGTTGTTTATTTTTTTTATAATGACTTGGCAAAATAACTAGTATTTTTCAACAAAAATAAAAAGTCTGATAAAAAAGGTTTTACATACACTCATAGTTGTTTCAAATAAATGACTTCATACTTGCTAGAGTAACAAATTTATGTGATTAATGAAAGTAGCAATGGTTAGTGTGTACATCAAAGATCAAACTTATATGCCTTCATAATTCAGCTTGCGAACGCACAGAATCATGCTACCATGATTTGAGCTTAGTTCTATGAAAATACAATGATCTTTAATTTCCTGAGCACTATGACACCACTATCTTGACCTCATCAAGTACGCCTTTCAATAATTACATTGATCATTTCTGGTGATATTTTGCTGGATAATCGATAAAACGGCAGTTGTGTTGATGTGATGAAACATGATCGTGCAAAAATAAAAAAGGTTCTGATTTTTGTTCACAAACAATATTTTGTTTTCTACAGTGTGGGACTGGAAGCGCTCACTACTTTTGAAACACCTGACAACACTTCTTGGTCTGTTTGCTAGAGGCCATATATCTTGTCTTTCACAAATTTGACTTCGTTGTATGTACTGGTACTTTGTTATGTTTTCTGTGCTGTTTTTTGTCTTTAACTGTTAACGGTGTATTACAAATTTTGACCTAGTGTTATTGGATTGAGGATGAATCATTGTGATTATTTTAAATAAAAATGCAAAGCCATCAAAGTAACACAATAATAATTGAACTTTAGGTAAAATAAGGTGATCACTACAAAACTCTCCAGTGCGTAAGAAAATAACACATACACCCCTGCACACACACATGGGTTTGGAATGATAGTATATGGCTTATCAAAGCCCCATTGGTACATCAACACTACTACTGGCAGGCATGTTAATGTTTAAGTTGTTGACATACAACACTCCCCAGATCACACTGCATGATAATGCAGACATAAGCTTACACAGTTACCGAATTAAAGTCACACAGAATCTAAAAAGGTAACCAGATATGAACTGAAAATGCTCACGTGTTTCATACAGTTATGTGTAAATTTGAACCTTTGCCACATGTTTGCAACTTCATTGAAAGTATTATGATCAACATAATGAACAATAATCACCGCTGATTAATTCTCAAAGGTCATGAAGTATACAAATATGTAATTAGCTGAAATAAAAATATTAAAGTCTTTGACTGCTGTCATTTATATAGCAAGTGTAATTACCGTTGGCCAAGTCCTTCAAGCCATATATGCCGAGCTGTGTTAGATATGCAAATTGTAAATTAGCTGACATGAAAATGTGAAATGACTTTCGATATTGTTTTAACCAGGTATAATCATCAATGTTGTCATGTTTGCCAACTTTGATCAAGTAAATCCCAGTATATATCCCTAATAAGCAAAGTTCATTAAATATGTAAATTAGGAATTGACTTAAGTAAAAATGCTTAATGATTGTCAATAATGTTGTATCATGGTATCTGCAATATATGTAGCAAGTTTTGTCAACTTTGGTCAAGTCAATTCAGATATATATCTCTAATTAGGAAAGTTCATTAAACATGCAAATTAGGAATTTGCTGAAGAGAAAATGATTAATGACTTTCAATAATATTGTATTACAGTGTCTGAAATGTACATAGCAAGTTACATCAATTTTGATCAAGTCAATTCAGATGAATATCCCTAAGTATGGAAAATTCATTTAATATGCAAATTAGGAATTGGCTGAAGTAAAAATAGCGTCAATGACACTGTAGCTCCCATCCTGGACTATTTAGTGTTTGTTCTCTGGTCAGATATTTGAACATGTGTGAAAGGGATAAAGTGCATGAAGTGAAAATACTTAAATGAAATGTACTGGAGACAGTGAAATATGTTTAATGTAATTATTCAGAATATAAAATGGAAAAAATACAGAATTAGATATATCGAATACTGTGATACAACCATTAACTCAACAAGTCATTTACAATGACATAGTCCCCACTTGTAATAGGAGTACTAGTCTTGATGGGCAGGAAAATGTGGTCATTAAGAAGTATCATTGGAGTGTATATGTTGAGATCTATGGGCACATAGGTCTATGTCGTTGTTCCCAATTTGAAACACATGAGGCATGTCTAAGTTACGGTTCTAAATTGGGAAAAAAGATCAGACCTCTGGCAGTATTGGCCAGCCAAGAAATACATATGCGCATTATAAATGAGGTACAAGATGTGACATCTTAAGGTCTAATATCCTATCAAAATTGGAGGGTATAGAACTTGTGGTTACTGAAATATGCATATATATGTATAATCAAGGTCAAAGGTCATCAAGGTCACATGACATTTTCAAAAAAAAAATTACATTCCTAATTAATCCCTATATGCCAAAAAATCAGATCTCTAGCTCTATTCGCTTGCCCAGAATTAGATGTGTACATAATTAATGAGGTAAAGCGTGTGTTGTCATAAGGTCTCCCATCCTACTAAATACAAAGGACATAGCACTTGTGGTTACTTATTTATTGACATAAACATATATTTTAGGTAAAAGGTCATCGAGGTCACATGACATTTGGTCAAAAATTTCTCTCCTATAGTTATCCCTATATACCAAAATCAGACATCCAGCTCTATTGGCTCGCTCAGAATGAGATATGCGCATAATTATTGAGGTACAGTATGTGGCGTCATAACGTGTCCCTCATACCAAACATGAGGGTGTAGCACTTGTGGTTACCGAGTTATGGAAAAATATGTATATTGGAGGTCAAAGGTCACCGAGGTCACATGACATTTTGTCAAAAAAATTGTATTGCTAAGTTATCCCTATATACCAAAAATCAGACCTCTAGCTCTATTGGCTCGCTCAAAATTAGATATGCGCATAATTAATGAGGTACAATATGTGGCGTCATAAGGTGTTTCATCATACCATATATGAAGGGTGTAGCACTTGTGGTTACTAAGTTATGGACAAATATGTATATTTGAGGTCAAAGGTCACCGAGGTCACGTGACATTTTGTCAAAAAAATTGTATTGCTAAGTTATCCCAATACACCTAAAATCATACCTCTAGCTCTATTGGCTGGCTCAGAATTAGATATGCGCATAATTAATGAGGTACAGGATGTGGTGTCATAAGGTCTCCCATCATACCAAATATGAAGGGTGTAGCACTTGGGGTTACTTAGTTATGGCCATATATGTATATTTGAGGTCAAAGGTCATAGGGGTCACATGACATTTTGTCAAAAAATTGTATTGCTAAGTTATACCTATATACCAAAAATCAGACCTCTAGCTCTATTTGCTGGCTCAGAATTAGATATGCACATAATTAATAAGGTACAGGATGTGATGTCATAAGGTCACCCATCATACCAAATATGAAGGGTGTAGCACTTGTGGTTACTGAGTTATGGACATATACTCATATTTAAGGTCAAAGGTCATCGAGATCACATGACATTTTGTCAAAAAATTTGTATTGCTAAGTTATCCCTATATACTTATTTTCACTTTGTTTAGTGTGATTAGATATTATTTTAGCTGAAAAAAGGGTCCAGGGAAAGTAAGGAAAATCCAGTTTTCCACAGTGTAACAATTGGCTGAAAATATAAAATTTCTTTCAGTCTCTAGAATCCGAACCGAATCCGAAACCGAATCCGAAACCGAGTCTAATTTCAGCATCGTCCAGCCAGAGTGTAACGTGGGGATAGCGCCCTCAAACCACAGATACCGGCTTCCCATAGACTACCATGTATCAGAAAATTAAAACTGTGATAACTTCATTAATATGCAAGCCACGCCCACCAAAACCTTTTCAGTTCTAGCCATTTGAATTCTGAAGATGTCTACCAAATTTGACTGAAATACGTTCAGCCGTTTTTGAGAAAATGGACCAACAGACAGACAGACAGACAGACAGACAGACAGACAGACAGACAGACAGACAGACAGACAGACAGACAGACATCGCTGCGACATATGCTCACGTGTGTGAACACGTGAGCAAAAACACATTCACAAATGGGTCATCAATTCTCTTTGTGCGGACTTGGAAACAGTGATAAACTGTACAATTACAGTAACTTACTGGTCATTGGGTAAACAGGTGTCATGCTTGTTTCTGGTATGATCACGATGTGTATGTGCAGGAAATACTGATTTTTTTTTATTTTCCTGTGGGGTCGCCATTTTATGGGTGCGGCATCATTTATTATTAAGCATTTTAAAACATGTAGGCATGGTCCAAATCAGCGAGCAGTGATACTTCAATACACATCCTTCAGTTAGCACGTTTACATGAACAAAGTGTGGTTTGAAAATAAAATCATGAAAAAAAATGCATAACATTATCAGCTATTGGGGCTTTAACCAATGACTGAATAATGAACGGTTTAGATGTTTTCCTTACAGATTTAATCACTGTGATATTGTGCTGTTTGTCTTGAATTTATCAGATCTACTTCATGTGCAATTCTTTGACACATCTTTTACCAATGATCTAACACCTCATCTGAAAATGCTGTGCTGTGCTTTTTCCACAGACAATAGAAATGAAAATTGTCTGGCTTTCTCTAATGCAAATCCTCTGAGAAGGCTAAAATAATAGAAACTGTTCAAAATCGAGTGGTATACCATAGGTGGGTGTGATTTATAACTATTATATCATAACACTATATTGAAATTCTGGCATGGAACGTCAGAAAAGGATTATTGCTCTGCCTGAAAGCTCGCTGCATGTGCTAGTCATGGTATATCGTGAACATACCATGGTTCTTTTCATGTCTCCATCAATCAGATTGCTGCATTTGCATCATCAATACACTGGTATGATAAAACATTATTGCCCGAATAGATGGGTTAATGTGCCCAAGAGCTGGCGACAATATGCCCAACGGCAGGATGGCTTGGCTCCTGCTGCGACGGTACATAAACCAATGTATTCAGGTTTATTACATGTCTCTTCACAGTTAAAGCTACATGTTATTTATTACTTACAGGGCATTCTCAAAGAATCTTACCATTAACGACCAGCGCATCAAACAAATTGTAATGAAAGTCAAAGTAGTACCGGTAGTACGTGCATAGATACTTTCCATCATTCTAGCGGTAAGCACGTAATTTGACGTCTAAAATGTCAAAAGGCTTCACCAGACGTGCATGTATGGAAACTGGTCAGTACATTGTTCACACGGCTCGTTAACTCCCCCGATGTTCCTATTAAAGTCAATGCACTGACTTGCACCCATATCAAGTCATGTAACAATCATTACGTATGCCATTAATGTTGGGTTCCATATAAGTCAATATACCGGTCCACATGAATATACTAAATGTATATAAAGCATTGTGAGAGCTCTATGTTTGCCTTAGCACCAATGAGAATCTCTGCAACATCTTTATGGCTATTTTGGGCAGCACGGTGCAGTGGAGTAAAACTTCCAGGGTTTTACATGACGCGCATTTCTGCGTCCTTTACGCATAAAACCGGACGCAGGACCCCTCAAAAACTGAACTACGCGTCCCTTCGGACGCAGAAATATCTGTTGCTGGTGTATATTTTGTGAGCTGCTGAACACGCAAAACACATCCCAGTAAACCTTACCGACCCCATACTTTAATGGAATGCTCCGTAGTGCATTGGCCTCCACTGTTTGATGACCAATGGTACCCGCGGAAACAAATTTTAGTGACTTTCAAAATTTAAAATGATTCTTAATTGGTCGATTTGTTGTTTGCGGCGATCAACACATGTATATGCATCATGGCGGGTTGTATCAAACACCCAAAACAAGCCGATCTGCGAAAGTTTTTCGGCGGCCGCAGCAACCAGCACGATGCCAGGTTTGGTCGAGGCCGAAACAGCAGCTACGGCATGCGATACTGATACATCAGGTCCCCCGGCCAAGTCAGCAAAATTACGAACATTCAGCAGAAGTTGGCTCGATAGATTTAAATGGCTTCGATATTCTGAAGAGCGAAACGTCATGGAATGAGATGTATGTTTGAAAGCGAATGTTACATGCCCGTTCACGGAAGGTTGTTCTAATTTTCAACATTCAACTCTCACTCGTCATCAGGACTCGAAAAGTCATCTCACAAGTGTTAAAATCCTAAGCGTGAGGTCACAATTTACTACTGCTCGCAAATCTGCAGAGGACCGGCAGTTGCAGGGTAAGAGTAACGAACTCGAGGCGTACGCTGCACAATTACGTACTGTTTATCTGATCGCTAAACGTGACTTTCCATGCAATGTATTCACTGACATCATGCATCTACAGAATCTGAACGGCTTAGACATTGAATATTATAAACGTCCTCCGATAGTTATGGAGTTTGAAGAGTGTATTCAACGTGTGATCGAAGTCCCTGATTGATAGCATACATGCAAGTCTTAGTGATTTCATCGGCCTACAATGTTGGATGAGACTTGTGTCAAGTTGTGAACATAACCGTTCATAAGAAACTTGCCATATATGTTCGATATATTCAGAATGGCGAGGCGATTGTTTCTTTCCTCGGTAACCAGCAAATTACAGATGCCACTACTGCAGGGATCGAAAACGCCTTGATTGAATTTTTGACTTGGAAAGAAATCTGTGACGCGGCCGTAGACAAAATATATTGACTAGGAACAGACCGGGCGGCCGTTTTTGAACGGGTACGGGTTGGGTGCAAAATTAAAAGCCAGAAATCCCAACCTTGTTCAAGTGCATTGTGTTGCACATCGATTGAATCTTGCTGCTTCTCAAGCAGGCAGAGATATTGAATATTGCAAAGAATATCATAATATAATCCATTCATTGTATAAATACTTTAATGACTCTAGTGTGAGATATGACAAACTTAGAGAAATTCAAACTCTGTTGAATTGGAAGGCAAAACAAATTACTCAGCCTACATCTGTTCGCCGGTTGTCGGTTGAATCAGCTGTCAAGATGATTTTCATCAGTTTTGAGCCAATTGCTTTGGCACTTGCAAGTGACAAAAAAGGGGGAAAGGCTGATCGGCTGTTGAAATTTGTCTCCAATTCATTGTTTCTGCTATTCACCGCCTTATTGATTGATGTCCTTACTGTGATTGGAATTTTGAGCCTTTTACATTTCACAAAGATTCTGTCAACCTATCCCATAAAGTGTTCAGTCTACTAAGGGCACATTGAATACAATGACTAATGATTCACACACTGTCAGAGAAGTCTTTAATGATTTGGGTGATGTTCCTGGCAATGGTCAGAAAGACACATACAAAAACATTCGAATCACTTACAATCAGCCACTCAGACAGAGGTTCTGTACTGTGAGAGAAATTATATCAACAAACTGCTGCAGTATTTAGATAGCAGATTTCAAAATGATGAGATGAATATTCTGGAATGTTTTGATGTAATTCTAAACCCACACAGATATCCTGAAAATTTGGCCAACCTACCTGACTATGGGGTCAACCAGCTTGATCAACTGTTGAATCATTATACAATACACCAGGTATTGATGCTGATAGAGCTAGGGCACACTTTCTGTTTTACAAACACTTCACAAGATCTCATAGGGACGCACTGAATTTTGATATGTATATCAAGCTGTTGCCACTGATTTTACGAGGAGTATCCTGATTTTGCCATTCTTGCTAAAATTGCTCTTGTCATACCAGTGTCCTCTGCCCCATGTGAGAGGGGCTTTTCAGTACAAAATGCCATCAAACAGAGGGCAAAAAATACCGTAGACTCAATCCTCAAAGGCTTAATAGACTAATGTTCATCAAACTGGTTGGCCCCATCATAGATGATTTTGACTTCATGAACACTGCTAGGTTATTTGCTGAAGGAGCTGTTGGCAGAGTGTGAACTCAAACCTACTGGACTTGCTAGGTGAATGCCATTTCAGAGTATGAAATTACTTACCTTCTTGTCAATTTGACAAATTTGAATACTTGTTCAAATTTCACAACATTGTGAACTTGCCATTAAAGTTATGAGATCATTTTAATCATGAATAGTGTTCTTTGAATTGATCAATGAGGGCCCTGAGCAGTATGAACTAGAATTTTCATGTAAGAATTATTTTAAGAAATGTGCAACCATTTGCCGTGTGTTATAACACTAATTGAACACAGTGAAGACCATGGCATGGATAAACAATAAAATATTCTTTTGAAATAAATTGGGACCCCCATATTTTGATGTAGGACTCCCATTTTCTAACACCAGGGGTCCCAGGGACTCTCAAAAGTAAAAAGTGATGTAAAACCCTGACTTATCTGAAGTGTGAAATATGAAAACAATGAAGAGTATATATGTGTACCAAGAGTTTATAAAAATAAAGTAAGAAGCCATTTAATATATAAATAATATGCATTATTTGGAAAGAACATTGGCCTTATTGGTAGGTCTTGAGGACATAAAGTCTCATGAGTAGAATTATGTATTCTTAGTATAGTTAATTGCACGAGTAGGTGTGCTGTTACAGTTGTAATCACCACACTTATGGTCAGGAACTTGTAAACATCACTCGGCCTTCGGCCTCGTGATGTTTACAAGTTCCTGACCATAAGTGTGGTCATTACAACTGTAGCTCAGCTACGAGGTGCGATTAACTACTTATACCACGAAAAACAGGCCAATCGTCTCTAAAATTTGAAAGTTACTGTCAATAAATCATCTACTCTTCATTTGAATACCCACAATTGAATGGAGTGACCCATAGTATGTCGAAAGGTTCACAGCGGTTATTATGCATCTGGCATGCGAGTTTGGGAGAATGACCTATCCCAGACAAGTAGGACAAGGGCTCTGGTCAACTGCAAATCTGCATTTGAATAAGGGCTACAGAGTGGTATAATGCACCTGTGTAGAAGGAAACTGTTTTAGTCTGATTGGTTAAATAAAATGGCTTGCCTTACTCTGTCATATTGGTTATTGGCTAGCGAGAAGGAATTCAATCTGTAGATGCATGTGATTGCCACGTGGATGCATCAGGCTTTCAATGCCATTTTCGTGTTTTCGACTGGTCAAGATGGATCTTGTCAACTTGTCTGATCTGATGACCCAAGAGACTTCCTAGAGTTCCATGGACGGCCATGTAAAAACAACCAAAGTGGATTTTACACGGGCAAACTGCCCTATAAGGGCAGCCGCTACTACGGAGCGCATAAAATCCACGATGTGTACTTTAACTTATAAAAAAGTACTTGGCGATGATAACACCGGACGGGATTGCACTATCGATGACCCTTGCAAAGGGATAATCAAGTTCTCGTGCCAGAAAATATACGTATTTACACAAAGCAAATGTGCAAGATGGCTTGGCCAGATTGCCAGCACACTGGATATTCTGGCAAGGTAATTTATTCTTTTACTAAAATATTTATACACAGAACGAATTCTGTAAAGTTATAAAATTAAATTCATTGACCAAAACAATTTGTTGTGTGTGCGGCAGTATCACAGAATTTCTTTCTACTATTCTACTAATGTTACAAAAAGGCTGTACTTATTTCCATGATATTTGTCACATATGTCTTGTGTTTGATAATTTCAGGTGAATGCGGCAACATCTCTGTACCATCAGGGATTCGATGAGCAGCTTATCAAAGAACAAACAGGTCACAGATCAGATGACGGTTTACGCGCCTCAAATGTATGTCTACTGCACAACAAAAGCATGTGTCGAATATATTACTACCACCTCCATCTAGTGTTAAATCAGAGGAATCTGTAAGTAAACCAGTTTCTCAAGTTACGACAAAACAATGTAACAAAATAGACAAGATTGGTCCAACCCAAGAAGACGGCGAATCTAAAGATGGACAGTCTTCATCAACAAATTATGTTGCTTACATTGAGCATGTCCAAAGAAAGTTAAAATTGAATTATAAAATGTGATGCTATAACATATCAGTTAAACAAATTGTCTTCATTGTTTTTGAATGTGTGTGAATGCTTCAGACATCTGGACTTGACCTATTGTTCTCTTGCAAATTAGTAATCAGTCACACTTTTTTCATATTTAAATAAGTAATTACTACACTTTTATGATATGATAATGATTTTCTTTCATTAAAGTGTGGTGATTACTTATTTACCTATGAATAAAAGTATGACTGATTACTTATTTTGCATAAGAACAATAGGTGTCAGTCGTGTTTTCAGGGATAAATGGTTGGCAAGAACAATAGGTCACATGACCTGGAGTGGTGTGACTTGAAAAAGCACATGATATCATGATGCTGTTGCATCATGATAACTTTCTATTCAAAAACATTTCTGTCGAAAAATAGTTTTAAATTGGAAAAGGAAGAAAACTTATTTCCCTTCGGCCAGAAGAATAGCCTATAAATATTTTCTTGACAAGTCAACCGAGATAGCTAAAATACATTATGATAGATCAACATGGCAAAAAACTGGTGTATTTTAAGAACTGGCATCTTCAAAGATATTTTTTAACAATGATGTAGTACACAAAAAGAGAGACACAGTCACTGTAGCTTTCATGTACATGTACAGTCATTACTCTAATTTAGATTGATATGCACTCGCTAGAAGTAAACGTTCAATTTTTGATTATTCTGAAGGTAAAGTCCCATCTAACATTGATAAGCAATAATGTTGATGGAAAGGTTATGATAACAATGGCTGAACTTCATTTGCCATCATTCAAATGAGCCCAGCAACTCATGTATATAAACTAGTTTTTGTAAAAAAATAAACACACTGTCAACTTTTCAACCACCACTAAGATAAAAACAGCAATAGGCTGGTTCATTCTGATATTAGTAGGTCAAAATAACTAGTCAGCGTTCTTGCTTGCTTAAGTACAAATCTGATGCCGACTTTTTTCGAAAGTTTACTTCACCTATTACCCTTTGAAAATGAAGATTTTATGAAATCGGACCCTGAGAGTTTCAGCCCTTTCCGTTGACTACCTTATGAGCTGCTAACGGCTAATTATAATCAACGAAATAGCGAAACTATGAAATGGCGAAATAGCTAAATGAGGGACTGGACAGAAATTACCAGGAGGGAGGGCTGGTGTTGTCACGAATTAATGAGGTTCAGGATGTGACGCTATTAGGTGCCTCATCCAACCAAATATGAAGGCTGTAGCTCTTGAAGTTACTGATTTCTAGGCATATTGATGAAATCAAGGTCAAAGGTCATCCTGGTAACGTGAAATTTTGGCGGAAAACTTTGCTTACATAATCAATCCTGTCCACAAATTTCAGCTCTCTAGCTCTACTGGCTAGCTTTTATTCCATAATTGTTAAATTTTTGAGGTACATGATGATGAGAGTCAAAGGTCACCAGAAATTTTAGTTATATGGTTTCATCCCTTACTGGTCATTTTTAAATATACACCAGCCCTCTCGGACTGTATGTAGGAAACGATATAGTCATAGCTTTACTGCAAGGTCTAGGGCAGGTTAAAGGTCATAGAAAATTCAGAAAAAATAATACTTTCAAAATCTTCATCGCAAGATTAACGTGGACATGGTTTAAGACATTGATGTTTGCAATGTAGCAGCCTGGCCATATGGTCTACAAAGTGAATGTACAGAAATTTGATTGATCAAGTATTATACAAATAAGGTCAATTTTAACGTTAAAATCCAAGATGGCCACAAGAAAAGTGGTTTTAAATATTATGATGTGGACTGTGACATGTAGGGGAAGGTCATTCCTGGCGTGCATGAAAACAGGGGAGGTCACCAACACTTTTGAAGGGTCACTATTTTACGCACAGCGTCATTTTGAAAAAGTGCCGGCCCTCCCTCTCTTTAATTTCTCTCACTTCCCTTACTCACATGAGGGCGCTGTAATAACAGGACAATGGAGAGCTTGTGGAGCAAGTGTTACATCAAATCGACCCTCTGTTTGCTGTTTGTCGGATTTGTTCATTCTATATATTTCAGTTTCGCATTATTTCTTTATAAATATTTGAATTTACTTCTCAGTTTCTTTATTTCTTCATTTCGCTATTTCGCCATTTCGCAGTTTTGCTATTTCGTTGATTATAATTAGCCGCTGCTAACGAGGTATTTGGTCAAGGCGATAAGCCCCCGCGTCAGTGATCGGCAGAACAAATTAATGAAGGGGATTAGGGAGGGCAATTAACAGATATAGACTGTTTTCTTTGAAATACTACACACAGATAGCTAGGGTAAAGTAACAGGTACACAATAGACACAGGTAAGGCTTATATAATGAAAAATAGTTTAATACAAGACATTATTGATCATATTCATAACTTCTAGACGAATATTGCTAGCAAGACTGTAAAGAAACAGCTGAAGTTGCAATTCTGATTTATTGTGAGACAGTAAACTGCATGTACCAATAAACTAATACTTTCATGTGGCGTGTACCATTGACAGTACTAATATGTTATATGTTTATTGAGACACTAACAATTACATTCCAGACTCAGCCTCACCTCACAATTTGACAACAAAGTCAAACTAAATGTTAAGATATCAATACCTTTTCAGTACTCTTGAGAAACTTACATAGAAGCTTATGTTCAATAAAATAATCAGCAATTCCAAATAAAGTAGTCTCTAACAGTTTTCAGTTGTGTTCAACTCTGAAGTAATCAACTTACACTTTGTACCAAGATAATCAACGTTAGTTCGTCAGATACTGAATTTCTTTAAATTTATATCTAGCACTTAAGAATAATCCAGGCGACTTGGAGGAATTTGTGCAACATGCAGTTAATATGCTGACATCACAGTATTGTTGAGCAAAGTTATTGAGTTAACCAGAGATACATGTTGAAATTTACTGTTTCTCCAAACTTGATTGACGAAAGAATGTATTCGGTTTTTATGCTTTCACCAGTTTTTAAAGATTGCCACAAAAATGCTATCATGTGTGTTCATGAGTCTAAAATCTGAAATGTCAACTTTAAATCTCTTGATGTTCCAAGTATTCTGTTTATTTAGTCAGTATGTAGAGTTTTAAGTTGACAACAGCGTCCATCTTAAGTTAATTATAAGAGAGCTTGTCATCAAACAATACACTTATAATGGTTTAGCTGTTAATAACTGCAAATGGCTTAGAAATATTGAGATGAGCCTTATCTGAGAAAATTCAATAGGGCAGGTAGTTTTGCATATCGGTACATGTTTGAAGCATCTTTGAACTGTGATCTTGACATACTAACCAGTTTATGTACATTTTATGTGACAATGAAGGTGGCGGACAAAAGTAAACCAGATTTTTCGTGTATGAGTTGACTTTCGTATGGGCCACACACAATTACTAACTAAAATTGCCCCGAAAACTTTTGAGTTTGAAAAATATGGAGTCATTACACATTGATAAGGTATTCATCCTGCTTTATAAAGTATTGGCATTTCATATTTGTTCGTTAAAAAAATGAAACGCTGTGAGTGTTTGTGTTCTCCATTCATGTAACTGGTACTGTGTCTCTTTGCATAGTATGTGCTCTTCTTTTAATTGAATATTTAAAACTAACGGTGTTTTTAAAGAAAAAAAAAACTTAAAACTGATAAAATATATACAGTATATCATAATGAAAGCTTTGATGTACGGTTTTGATTTCAATATATTTTATCTTTCACCTTTCAACCTCCCTTCTAAATTTTTGTTAGTTGTCTAAGAATTATGATATTAAATCATGACTTCCAATTTATTAATATTCTTACACCTTGCTGTTTAAGTAATATTTTTTTTCAGATGCAATTTGTTGGAATATATGTTTTATATGTAGGATGGTAACTTTTGCCCACAAGCTTTAGCTTGTTAACTATGAGATCTGTCTAAACATTGTCATCTTTTACATCTAAAATGTCAAATTTCTTAACAACAAACTCTGCAAACAAAAGGCTCTTTATTAAGTATACTAAGTTTTGCTATTTTGTTCCAATTGTATTTAGTGTCGTGTTTAATTAATTGTCTCTCAAATGTGTTCTTTAAAAGCAGCAAGATGCACTGGCATTGAATTATCCTACAAGTGAAATGAAAAATAATTGATGATATTTAATCCCTGTAAAAGTAACTGACTATTCAAGAAATTATTGAATCTGATCATACATGACAGGTAGCATTTAAACCCTGATACACTGAAATTCATTTATTTAAAGATAGAATAAATGCGTTGTAACAGTGTTGGGGTGGCATTCAATTATCCTGCAGATGAAATGAAAACTCGTTAATGATGTGTAATCAACTTGAAAGTAACTGTTGAAGAAATTGTTTAGCCTAAGATAAACGCAATGTGCTTTGAATCACTAATACATTAAACTTTGTACTTGCAATGTTTCCACCCGTAATCAGAGCTTAAATTGTAACAAATTAACATAATGCCATGAACGCTAGTGAAGATGCATTTGAAAACTTTATCAACAGACAAAAAATTAAACCTAGTACTTGTTATGTGTTGCTTATATAAACGTTTTTTCAGAGTCAATGTGCCTGTAATTTTACAAAAGCTAGATATTTTGAAACTGCAGTTATGATCTACTTTTCTGCTCTGATACCCAATTTATATCAATGTCTTACACTTTATTTGTTACAAAACTGGGATATCTGATCCTAATTAACCATTTCTTATTTGATTTTCAAATGATGCATAACTCTTGTGATGATCACATTTAAACTTTAATATGTTGCATTGGTTTTGAACTGTAACAGAAAACCTCATTTGTTTGCATACACAATTAAGGTAGTGTGATTCAGCTTTCAAAAAGACTAAAATTATACTCTTGAGAATACACTAATACAGACTCTGAGTTACAATTTATCTTCGGTTAATGAACCTAGGACTAACTTAGGACTAATTGCAACATAAAATATTTTTTCACCATGAGCTTTGGGAAGGTCCCATTAATATCATATAAAACGTATAGGAAAATCTAAGTGGTGCAAATTGGTTTAATTTGCATATATTCAAATTACCTATGTGTTTTCTTTAAAATGCATGCAATGCTCACAGCTGGGCATGTAAACTGTATTGTAGTGACTATTTTCTTTGCCATACGATTTAGTAAGGTTTGAAAAAGTAAATTATTAAAAGTCTTGAACAATAAGTGTCATGCAAATGAATTAATTTGCATTATGTAAGCTCATTATTTCGAGTATTTCTAACAAAATGGAAGTGGTTTACTCATGTAAACAAACTTTTTTCTACGAATTGGTAACTTTGAAGAAGTATCTTGCTATATTGTGTCTTGCTATATTGTGGCATATACCGTAGAAGTGTCTGAGGAAATAGAAGCAATGGACATACTTTTTCTTCCTAGACTGCATAATGTAATTAATATCTGAATTATGTTGTGCTACCCCAGCATTTCATGTTCGGGTTTGTTGGGTAGCTGACCTCCTCCTAGTCCCTGTTGTTTGCTGCAAAGTGAGAATTATTTCGCTTGCTGTGAGAACCGTGACAAAACATGCAGAATTCCTGAAGCAATCGTGACAAAATGCGCACTAACCATAGAAGAACATAGCAAAACTAATGAAAGGACCATGATATTGCCCCGCTTCCCATCCTACTATGGACAATCTCCAAGTTTTGTTACGGTCTACTTTGCTCTGTCACGTTTCCTTGCGTTCAGCCCATTTTACTATGACCTACCAGGTTTCTCATCCGTACCGTCACAATTTTAAAATTTGGACGGAAACCACGGCAATCACGGCTAGTCACATTTGCCCATTCCGTCCTTCCACGTTATCTCCCGTCCATCCCGTTTTGTCCACGGTGGCCTGAAACGGGACTGCCGTGGTCGCCGGGAACATAGTGTAAATATAGCATTATGTGTGAAGCCAAATGTTTAACCAGGATAAATTTGCAGACATCAGTTTTCTTCCTAAATCAGACCTAGTCAGTCAGAATGAGTGAGTAAATCCTTTGCTTATATGTCATCTATAGTTCATATATTTGATTCAACTTTGTTGCTGGTTATTAAAAGCATTAATATCCAAATATTGTTTTCAGATGGTCAATATAAGCAATTTCATTTACCTTAAAATAACTGAAATTTATGCATCTAATCTTGACTGATTCTTAATATCTTTGAATTTCCAATGCTATGAATTGTTTATTGAACAAACTAAGTTAAAGTGGCAAAGAATGCCCTCTGATTTTACTTGTGTCATAAGATTTAAACTTGGCGCTTAGTAAGCACACACATGAAACATTTAATCCAAATAATTGATCATTTTCAGTCTTCCCTGACAAATTTATGTCATAAAAACAGAACATTCATAACTGGCAGCAATCAGATTCCAAAGTCATGTAGAAAGATTATTTTCCAGTAATTTTAAGCGATATTTCATACTGTACCGGTATTCTATGACAAATAAACAAGCCAGAAAAAGGCAAAAGACATTGGATGGGGAATAAATCATACAACTTGTTCACAACTCTCCTTTTAATCATATTTACTAGTTTAATTGTTTTAAAGTCTCCTAATTTGTACTTGTATGAAAATTATTTGTGAGAAATAATTGTACTTTTTAAAAATACCTATTTGTTTATTATTTATTGTTTACATTTACAAAATGCACATATTGAACTTCAGTTGCATCACTTGACTTCATGCAGCCATCAGTATCACACACTGCCTGCTATGGTGCATAGATGTAATTTTTCCCTAATCGGGTAATTTTTCTTTATTCTTTATATTTCTCCAAGCCTAACATTTTTTTTTCTTGCAAAAAACAAAATCCTAATTGAGTCTGCTTTGAAAGTGTTGACTGCTTTTTGAATAATATCAATACTGTGTCAGCAAGTTGCCAGTCATTTTATTTCTTTGGTAACTTCACAGAGGAACAGTACTCCCATTCATGAAGAGGCAAATACTGGATGATTGCTCTATGTACACATACCAATCTTCCACAAAGTTTTAGATAAACAAGTCATCGTTGATGAACAGTCACCACTTGTGAATGGGTACTTTGATTATAAGTCCCTAGAGAGGATAGAGTCTTGTTCATTAATTGGGTCTGTGATTAAATGAGTTCCATGATAGTGAAAACTTAGAAACAACGTCTGCTGCTACCCTTATTACAAAAGGTAATGAAATAAGTCAATTAGTAATTAATCAATAGGATGTTGCCAAACATTTTTTAAAACTTTTATGATAGAGGAAGTCTCACACTACATGACGTCAGATTAAATATGAATATATATTCACAAGTGGCACAACATATTAATGCACCTTTATGTGCATTAACATACTTTCATAAGGTGAAACATACTTTCACAATAGCTTGCCATTTTACCAAATCTTACAAGTCAAACTCATATTTGTATTTTACTTTCAATGCATAAATGGTAGAACATTAGCAACTTCTAATGCACAAAGTATCACAACGATCAAATTTGAAAAAAATCACTTTTCAAAGGACTATGTGCATTCTACTAGTGACACACTTACAATGATATTTCATTCACTACTGATCAACCTGTTATGTAAAGCATTATTTTCCATGTTGCTGTTGGTCATTTTGCAATGTTCTATAACTAGCTCTTCTAGTTACAAGATACACAACTATATATTTGCATGGATGCTTAAATGCAGTGTTTAAATTTACAAGACTTACCAAGCACCATGAATTACTGATTGAACAGCATATAATGGGCCAAAGACGACAACTATTGCAACAGGTCAGGTGAGATTGCAGTTACACGTAGGATAAATGTGTTAGAATTGTCAGTACATTGTATCAATGCAAAAAGGGGCTCAATGAATCATAAAATTAGGCACACTCACATTTCTATCTTTGTGTGTAGATATTATCGTTCACTATGTATATCAATATCAAGACTTGCTAACAATGTTCCTTTGCATTTGATAAATTTTAGTAATCTGTGGTGTCTGAGATGCAGCTGTTGTAACAAAAGATGCACTGAACCAAGCACACAATTATTCATAAACCCATTCACATAAACTTCCAAGGAAATATTGTAATAAAGTCCCAAAGAATGTTCACATAATAGTGAGTTATTATAAGGCAAAAGAGTCAAACTGTGATCCTGAGGATGCAATTGTTGTTTTTGTTCAAATTCTGTTCCTCAGATAGTCTTTGCCCATCGCTTTTCCATTGATTTAGTTCTTTGAATTTACGTTCTTTGAATGATTATATAGACGTTATATGAAAATCACCCATCATGGACAGGCAATATGCTATGTTGAGAAACTCTTAGAAAATAAAACTTATTATTACATATGTACTGCAGATTATTCTATTGTGCCCCACCACATAAAGTTGGTATTGAATCTCAGTAATGTGCATATGAGAAAAATAGTTCCTTTTCAAAATTCGGTTTTTGGCAGGATAAATTGCATATCATATTGACAACACAGTTGCTTCCTACACTTTATTAATTTTATCATAATAATACAAAATGTTAACAATAAACTCCTTGTCAAACAGCTAAAAACGTACTTACAGATTGAGGGAGAATGTCACAAGCCATCAAATAACTATGCAAATTAGTCACGTGCCCATTCAATAATTTTTCGGTATTTTCACGCTAAATTATGCAAATGAGTATCAAATTTGGCGGACTACTTTATACTTTCAAATTGGTAAAAATTGTCGTCTACTGTACCGGTATATTGAAACCAGCTCGATGGAGGACCGGCATTACGACTGGCAAAATTGCGAATATGTTGATCATTTCGAAAGTGAATTTTATTACGGAGACACAATGGAAACACCTTGTGACACTTGAGAAACAAGTATTTTCCAAGGATAACGCGACGGTAGCGTCGTTGACAGTGCCGTCTGGGACTGCACAGGGAGATGTGCCCGTGTCAACACAGCTGACATGTCGAAAGTGCACCGCAGAAAACCAAAACACGGAAATGAAAACAAGACGCGAAATGGCACTTTTCAAGGAATGGCTTCACACCATGACAGAAGAAACTTGCGAAGTTCTGAACATTCCACCACCTGAGTTTAATCAATACTGCTAGCCCGTTTTTTTCTGAGCGACGGGACTCACTGACAGCGCTCGTACGGTAAAGCCTGCGTACAACGACTGCTCGATGCCGGCGTTCCACCAACTGTGGTGGCTTCACAACTACGCTAAGCGGGCACAAAAATCCAACATTACTCAACCGCTATTCTATGGCCAGTGCAGACCAGCAGCGTCAGATGAGCAACATACTCGCCGGTACACAACATGCATTTGATCCACAATCGACCGTGACCGGAACTACAAGCCTGATGCCGGGAGAACAATACACCGCGACCGGTGGCCAGTCCTTCGTTAGCCCTACGAGTAGGCGAGAGTGTCCGGCTTTGGCTACGCCGCCTCCCACGAGGTGGCGTAGCCAAAGCCGGACACTCTCGCCATACTCGTAGGGCTAGTCCTTCGTATGCTATTCGAGGTCCCTTGTCGTCAATGCATCAAAATGCCCTCCATCAGTTTCCGCAACTACCAGGGATGTTCTCAAATGCACAAATCAGTGGTGGATCGTTCAACTTTACCTTCAACATCACCGGAAATAATTCCCTATCTCAACAGTCTTCGCCTGTATATCACGCGACGTCGTTGCATCGCCTCCAAACGTCGCCGACCTTCAGTGATCTACTCCGATTCCGACTCAGATTGAATGATTCAACCGATAACATAATTAGACTTTCTCGTTTTGAAGTTTTACTCATTGTTCTTGTTCCAGTGTACATGAATTTCGATTATAATGGTATAAAATACGAACGGTTTCACTTGAAAACAATTTGCAGTGTCATGTGTGTATGTGTGTGAGTGACGTTGTTTGAGTGTACCAGCTGAGGGGGCGAATAACTCTATAGGTTAAGTAATATCCATCCGCCGACCCAAGAATTACTTGCTCGAAGTTACCAACGTGTGTAATTTGGGAACATATGTAATAATAACAGAACTCCATGACCTTGCCCTGACGTTTGTGTGGTACGGAAGTTATTTTCACTCGTGATGCGGTGTATCCTTGCTGTATTTTCACTCGCTTCGCTCGTGAAAATACGGCCGCAGGATACACCGCATCACTCGTGAAAATAACTTCCGTACCACACAAACGTCAAGGCAAGGTCATGGAGTTCTGTCATATTATTTTGAGAACTCTTTATATGAATATTCAACATCATAACCTGAGATGTACACACAGCTGTGACTATATTTACTTGTAATTCATACAGGAAGATACAGTAGGAAGATACAGTATGGCCTGTTTTTTATGAACCCTTATTACAATACTCAACCTTAAACATGCTAAAAGTTGTATTTTATGGTTTACAAGAACTTTGAAATCAATTGTTTACCCTGTGTAGTATTGGTCAATTAGAAGATAATCATTACTTCACTAACTGGCACACTTTTCCTTCAATGTTCAGATGTGAAGCACCAGAAATTCACAATTTGCACACTTCAAGCAATGGCATACTTTTTGACTACGTCATTTAGTTGTAAAATGTAAATGAATTATGAGACGGAAAAACTGATGGGATTCTTTTTTAAGATATTCATTTGGGTAATCTACACAAAGACCCTGATGTTGCCAGACTGCAGCCATTTTTGTTGTGTAGATATTGTTGGTTCATTGAGGTAGCAAGGTATCACAGCAATGCTAGCAAATTTTGTTATGTTGATGACTTTGTCATGGTTTTTTGTAATAAACATTGTTTCCAACGAAAAAATTGCCAGATTGAAATTTTTTTGTTCCATAGAGCTACTGTTCACAATGTATAATATAAGTAATTATAATAGGCTAGCATCATTCTGATAATGTTTATTGTCGTTTTGTCAAAATATATTTTCATGTACTGCTCTCATCATTTTTCTTGAAAAAAATATCTTCAGGTTTCACAGGCAAAAATTTAGTTTCCATTTGGATTCCTTGTAATGATGTTTTTAAAGAAATCAACCTTAAGTATTGCACATTGTGAAAAATATAAATTTCTTTCATGAGAAAATTTTTCTTATACTGAGAGTACAGCTACTGATATTAACATTGTAGAAGCACTTAAAACAATATGCCATGTTGGTGTTAATATTATGTTAAGTTCATCAGTGAACAATGGTAAATATAACTGAAGGAATCGATGAATCTGTCAGTACCAGCAGAATGTAGAATGGACGGTTCTTTGGAACTAGAGGCATAGCATGTCAAAAACTGAGTAGCAGTCAAAGGCTCAACTGGAGGAGACAACTTAGGGGAACGCTCCTTTACAACTTGTCGGATTGTCATTAGCCTGAAAGCTAATACAGTTATTGCACAAAAAGGGTAACTCTGAGGCAAGACTTAAGACCCGAATAGGCATGTGCGATGTTGTCGGTTGAAATGGTAGGCAAGTCACTGCATCACTAGTATCCTCGTCAAACGGTGAATGACAACAGTCCTCCTTTTAAAGAGACCAGAAACGTGAATAAACATCAAGTGCTGAATGATCAGAACTGTCATCATTTGGAATTTCCACACCGATGCTTCATGAAAGTCTATGCAGAAAACAATGCTGATCATGATTAGTAAGTATAGTCAGTCTTTGTCCCATTGAGGCTTGTGAGGGCAAGTATCAGCTGGGTGGTTGGCTTGTACCTTCCGTATGAATAGACATGGATGGCAGATATGATGTTCAGTTTTCCCCTGTAGGTTAGGATGGTCCATAATATGTTTTCATTTACCTACTTGGTAGTCTGCGCAGTACCTTGCCTTGCCCTTATTGTTGGTGTTGGCTTTGCCTAATTTGGTTTGCAGACATCTTGCCTTGAGACGAGAAAAGTCAGAGATCCATGTAACTTGCCCCCTTTCTATGGCTTGCAGGACTTTGCGGTGAAATTGTCTCACTTCGGGCCAGAAGTAAATTTCCGTGAGATGGAAGAGGTCTATTAGGTGCTCTGCTCTGTACTGTCTCTGACTCTCTGGCTCTTCATGGAAAATTATGGATAAGGGCAGGAAGTGATAGTTTTGAGAAACTGCAAGATCTGCTAGACTCCCAGCACTGGCCTTGGAAGTGAACTTGCCAGGCCATGGCACTATATACAACACTTGATCAGCTGCCTTCCTCGAAGCACTCAATTTTAGCTTTTTCTTTTTAATCTTTACTGTGAAATGAATGCCTTGTAATCTATAAGTGCCTACCTCTTTGCTTTGTATCTCCGGCAGTCTCCAATTCACTTGACTCAGAGTCGGATGTGGAAGAGCTGGATATTGACGAGACAACACCAAGTTTTTTCTTTTCTTCTTTACAGCAGCCATCACCTTTTGGCTATTTTTCACTGGACTGTTTGAGGTCTGAGGAGTCGTATGTGCGGTTTTCTGGTCCTTTAGCTTATGCTTCAGTTACGAATTCAGTGCCATGGCTTCCTCAAGTTAAAGTTCCAAACCAATTGATCGTTTTTCTTTCTTGATGGAGTCCAACAGCAGGGACCTGTTGTCACTACTGAGTGAGGGAGTACTATCAGAAGACCATGACTGCATTATTTCTTTTGTTAAGGGTGGAGCTACAAAAGATGGATCATCAGCACATTTGGAACTATCTGCCTTGACATTGGTCTTCTTTTTCAATGCTTGAATCTCTGGCCTCACTAAGTAGAGGTGAATGGCTGTCTGCCATCTTAAAGGGCGATGACCAGAAGTAGAAAGGATTACTCACATTTACGGTACAAACTTGACCAGTGGGGCTCTAATGTTCATTGACAGGTACTTCACAAATGCTGCAAAGTCTCTTCGATTGGCAGAACATCAGCAAAAAGTCGTGTAAAACAATAATTGTTTCTTCACGGAAACGTGAAGAAACATCAAGTGCTGAATGATCAGAACTGTTCATCATTTGGAATTTCCCACCAATGCTTCATGAAAGTCTATGCAGAAAACAATGCTGATCCTGATTAGTAAGCATAGTCAGTCTTTGTCCCGTTGAGGCTTGTGAGGGCAAGTATCAGCTGGGTGGTTGGCTTGTACCTTCCGTATGAATAGACATGGATGGCAGATATGATGTTCAGTTTCCCCCTGTAGGTAAGGATGGTCCGTAATATGTTTGCATTTACCTACTTGGTAGTCTGCGCAGTACCTGGCCTTGCCCTTATTGTTGGTGTTGGCTTTGCCTAATTTGGTTTGCAGACATCTTGCCTTGAGACGAGAATAGTCAGAGATCCATGTAACTTGCCCTCTTTCTGTGGCTTGCAGGACTATGCGGTGAAATTGCAAATTTCTGTGAGATGGACAAGGTCTATTAGGTGCTCTGCTCTGTACTGTCTGTGACTCTCTGGCTCTTCATGGAAAATGATGGATAACTCACCTCGCACAAGGGCAGGAAGTGATAGTTTGAGAAACTGCAAGATCAGCTAGACTCCCAGCACTGGCCTTGGAAGTGAACTCGCCGGGCCATGGCACCATATACAACACTTGATCAGCTGCCTTCCTCGAAGCACTCAATTTTATCTTTTTCTTTTTAATCTTTACTGTGAAATGAATGCCTTGTAATCTATAAGTGCCTACCTATTTGCTTTGTATCTCCGGCAGTCTCCAATTCACTTGACTCAGAGTCGGATGTGGAAGAGCTGGATATTGACGAGACAACACCAAGTTTTTTCTTTTCCTTCTTACAGCAGCCGTCGCCTTTTGGCTCTTTTTCACTGGACTGTTTGAGGTCTGAGGAGTTGTATGTGCGGTTTTCTGGTCTTTTAGCTTATGCTTCAGTTACGAATCAGTGCCATGGCTTTCTCAAGTTAAAGTTTCAAAACCAATTGATCGTTTTTCTTTCTTGATGGAGTCCAACAGCAGGGACCTGTTGTCACTACTGAGTGAGGGAGTACTATCAGAAGACCATGACTGCATTATTTCTTTTGTTAAAAGGTAGCGCTACAAAAGATCAGGGTTCATACACTTCAAGTAAATCAAAATTCCAGGACTTTCCAGGAGTTTTTATTGCCATTTTCCAGGAGCATTTGTGGTTGAAAAATGCCATTTTCCAGGAGTGTTTGCATGATAAAGCGTGCAATTTTAATAAGCAGCATACACTAATTTTTCTGAAGTTTTCATTGTCCACAAAACTTCAGCCTATAAGACATCATTTTGCTGATAAATACATTCAATGACGAGTTGACAGGTTTTGACGGTGACGACCACAGTTACGAGTGGAGTGATACGTACCGGCCGCCGCGTACTATGCATATAAGAAGGGGAAGTTGGGAAACGGAATGGCCGTTTTTGCACCCCTCGCCGAGTTTGGAGGCCGATTTCCCTCACAATAAGCCACAACTACATACTAAACCAGCATCGATGGCCTCCAAACTCGGCGAGGGTGCAAAAACGGCCATTCCGTTTCCCAACTTCCCCTTCTTATATGCATAGTACGCGGCGGCGGTACGTATCACTCCACTCGTAACTGTGGTGACGACATCTTGAATAACATTGCTGATGACTGAGACAGTTGCGAGTTGCGAGTGTGGTGTCGGGAAAGATAAACTCGGGGAAGGCTTAGAATTAGTCGATGACTTTACATTTGATGAAGATCGGGCAAAGAAATCATTAATATTTTATTTACTTGCTCCTTTTTTTTCCTACCAGAGCTCGATGTTTTGCATGGCTTTTCATAGCCCAGCGTACGATGCTGTGTGTTCCCGGTGTTATAAAGCCTCCCACTACAGCCCTGCTAAGGTCCATAGACAGGCGGTCCCAATTTGGGGGTCCAGACACCTCGCACCAAAACCAGTTCGCCCCACACAACTTCGTCCCAAAACCATTTCGTACCAAAACCACCTCGTCCCAAGTACTACTTCGCCCAACCCCACTTCGCCCCAAGTACCACATCGTACTAAAACCACTTCGCCCAAAGTATAGTACCGTCAACTCGTCCTGAAACAACGATGTTACGACGTCTCATAAGGTTGTTTTTACCTACAACTTGGAAGCATTAATGTGTTAGGACCTTTTGCTACCACGAACCATTTATAAACGGTAGAATAAGAAAAAAGAAACACGCAAATGCTACAACTCAGGTGCCGTGCGCGGAATTGCACGATGTCAATTTCGCGAAATGCGTACACTTTCAAGATTTCAGTCCCAGGATGACAGGAAGGTGGTTATTTTCAGCTTTACCAGTTAGCGATAAGTTTCGGGCAAAGTGGTTTGGGGGACATGACTTTTGGGGCGAAGTTGTTTTGGTACGAGGTTGTTTTGGTGCGAAGTGGTTTTGGTGCGAAATGGTATGGGACGAGATGGTATGGTGCGAAGTGGTTTTGGTGCGAAGTGTCTGGGACCCCAATTTGGACCCCACACGAAAAACAACTTTTCTAACTACTTTCAGCCGAAATCAACTCGATTCCAATCTATGCCTACCCGAATCACTCAACGCTCACAGACTGCAAAAGAGAATTGTTTGCATGACGTCCAAAACCATTAGTTTGCTGGCGATGCACGGTCAAGGGCCAAAAGGCTGGCGATATCTCGCATGAATGTACCGAATGGCAAGTCACAGGAAACACGGAGCATCATACGCAGGGCTAGGCTTTTCGATACATCGAAAGTCTTTTCACAAAGTTTGCATCTTGCCGCGAATTTATCTTGTGCCCGCTCCAGCCATCCTATGTACTCGGGCTGTTTCAACCAATGATCGCTGAATAAACACTTTCCAGGAGGCATTGCGGAGACTGATGACCCGAACAACCTTTAAATTTCAACACGGTCCCTCCACAAGCTACTCATGCACACTTCGATGTCACTGTACTGTACCACGGTCCCTCCACAAACGTGCGACGTTGCGTGCAAAACCGTGGATCATGAATACACAACATCGTCTCGCCCACGCTAGTACAAGGGTACCCCTTTACGACATTATAAGAAACACTACTACGCTTTCCAAATTTTGTCTCAGGAGGGCTCCCCACCTGTCGCAAAACATCTTTTCACATTTTACGATTTTGACGTTCGACAATTCTACTGTTTGACTCTCGCCTTTACGATCTGGCCGTTCTCGACCATGTGCGATCGTAACTAGCGATTTTCCAGGAGTTTCCAGGAGTAAATTTTGATTTTCCAGGAGTTTCCAGGACTTTCCAGGAGTGGTTTTAAATTCCAGGACTTTCCAGGACTTTCCAGGAGCGTACGAACCCTGAAGATGGATCATCAGCACATTTGGAACTATCTGCCTTGACATTGGTCTTCTTTTTCACCGCTTGAATCTCTGGCTTCACTAAGTAGAGGTGAATGGCTGTCTGCCATCTTAAAGGGCGATGACCAGAGGTAGAAAGAATCACTCACATTTACGGTACAAACTTGACCAGTGGGGCTCTTATGTTCATTGACAGGTACTTCACAAATGCTGCAAAGTCTCTTCGGGTGGCAGAACATCAGCAAAAAGTCGTGTAAAACAATTAGCGAAATACTATACTGCCATGAATGAGCAGACTGAGCAAAAGTCGGGAAGGATCAGAGCCAGGCTGAGGTAGAGATTCACCAAAGAGGGTGTTAAACTGACCCGGCCCCTCAGTAAAACTGTAAATTACACAAAATTACCAATTTGAAAGTCAATTTATTACACAATGTAATCCCTTACCAAATCTGTTGACCGGAAAGTGCCTGGTTTGTGCCTGGTATGTACCTGGTATGTGCCCGGTTTGTGCCTAGTGCCCCTTTTCACTGCCTGGAAAGTGCCCGTTTTAGTGTTTACTTTGATTTTTGAGCAAACACAAGTGACTGTAAAATGCACGTTTTGACTGCAAAGCGACCGGCATTATGACTTAGTTTTTTAACCAACATCTATGCCCGGTTTATTAGTTTTTTTAACCAACATTTATGCCCGGTTTATGCCTGGATTGCTAATGAAATAGAATTTCCTTATTTTTTATGACCGATTTGCGCCTGGTTTGTAAATGAAATTGAATTTGAACATTTGGGAATGCCCGATTTATGCCTGGATTGCAAATGAAAAAGAATTTTACTCTTTAGGTGACCGATTTGTGCCTGGTTTGTGAATGAAATTGAATTTGACCATCGCCGAATGCCCGGTTTATGCCTGGACTGCAAATGAAATAGAATTATTTATTTTTTATGACCGATTTGCACCTGGTTTGTGAATGAAATTGAATTTGACCATCGCCGAATGCCCGGTTTATGCCTGGACTGCAAATGAAATAGAATTTATTTATTTTTTATGACCGATTTGCACCTGGTTGTAAATGAAATTGAATTTGATCATTTCGGAATGCCCAATTTATGCCTGGATTGCAAATGAAACATAATTTTTTACTTTAGGTCACTGGTTTGTGCCTGGTTTGTGAATGAAATTGAATTTGACCATCGCAGAATGCCCGGTTTATGCCTGGACTGCAAATGAAATAGAATTTCAGTATTTTTTATGACTGGTTTGTTCCTGGTTTGTGAATGAAATCGAATTTGATCATTTGAAAATGCCTGAGAATGGCCAGTGCAAATGAAATGGAATTTGACTCTTAATAGATGACGGCTTTGCACCTGTTTCTTTAAATGAAATGAAATTTGTATATTTTCCCTTACTGAAGATTATTTCTACAGCAAGTTTGCAGCAAATATGCTGTAAGCATAGCTTGCAGGAAGGCGTTGCAGAAGTTTACAGCTAGCTATGACCCTCCGGCAAACCCTTAAAAAGTTTGCATCAAATTTGCAGTTAACGCTAAATTGCTGCAAATTTGCTGCAAACAAGATTATTGCTGCAAATATGCAGCAACACATGCTGGACATGTTGCCAACTATTGCATTCCAGGCAGTACAGTGAACCATTGCAGTTCGTGACAGTTCATATCAAGAAAACAAAAACTGACCTTTCATTTATATTTATATTTATGTATTTTTATAACGGAATGTCCACTTTTTAAATTATAATAACTGGTAGATTTATAATGAACACTTTTTAAAGCACAGTTCAGCTGGTGAAAGCGACAATCTGGTTGGGCAAATCATGGTTGGATCGACAACTGAATTTTCAGGAAACAATTTTTAAAACAGAGACTTGTCTGTCTTGCAAGTTAAACCCTGTATTTTCTGTGAATGATACCAAAATGCAAGCAGTTTCGAACGAAATGTGCGTCTGATTATGCTGATGGTCTGTAAGGACGCATTGTAGACTTTTGCTACTGCAAATCTGTACCATAAAAATAACGAGAGATGAGAACTTTTCATTGTAAAAACAGTCAAGTAAATGTCAATGTTGGTATTGCATACCTCCATGGTATAAGCAAGGACCTGCTACTACCTCAGAGCAGGGCCGTGCTTCAAGCTATAAAGCAGAATACGGTACGTACGTACAGTGCCCAGCACAGTACAGTCTGTGTACCGTCATCGTGAATAAAATCTTGCCTTCGGATGATATGGATTGATGTTAAGGCTTTTGTCCGTGTTTTCAGCGTTAGAGTTATATTGCCAAGCACAAATTTGAGGTTGGGGATTACACATTGTCTTCTTCAATTTTTCAACTTTTCGTCTCATTTTCAAATAATTATTGATTTATTTCATCAAATTGCGATGTTTACAATGTTTGGTCAAACAGTAAAGACTTACACTCTTCCCTGAATGATTTGTATTTTTCAGAATGCATTGCTGGTGCTCTCAAGGGACAAGAAATTCAGAGAACACAAAGCCAAATTGCAGCCTTTGACAGTAATGTAAATGTTACATGAAACTTCTCAGGTCAAAAGAAAATCTCTTGAAGACACTTTTGTGGCATGAAATGAACAGGGCATATAAAATAAATCATACCACAATTTGAATTTAACCTTTTTTTCTCTGTTGTCTTTTTTTATATGAAACAATAATTTTTTTTGCGCTGACCATTGTTTCTTGTGAGGCTGGTACTTCAGAGCTTAATTGGATAAAACACATCTTGTGCTGTCCACAATCGGCCTTAACCCCTTGACTACCTATGGCGCCGGATATTTCCGGCGCCATATTGAATTACCATATACCTTGAGTGCCGGAAATATCCGGCACAGTTAAATAGGCGTATTTGCTTCGTTTTTGTTGCTAAAAATCCCGTAATTTCGGCGCCGGCACGCAGCGCAACTAAGATTGATGTATTCCGATCTGGCCTGATTGTGATTGCGCCCCGTACGTCCGAGTATGGCCAAAATCCGGAAGCAAATGTCGTGACCCATGACCTCTACCCTGAAAGGTCAGGCTGATTACTGAAGCGTCGCGCTGATTGTTTACAGTTTTCAGAAGTACGGACGATCGCGAAGATGTTTATGTTTTTTTTTAATGAAATAAAATGTTTATTTATTGAAAACAAATGATTTATATGTAAATATGTTCTATTAACAGCAATATTCGTGAATGAAACTAGAGGAAATACAATTTTTTACTATAAGCCAGTGAAATTTTATAGCAGCCATATTATCAATATGACTGGTCACATGACTGGTCATGTGTTTGGTCATGTGATATGCTGTTCCCTAAAATGTATTTTTAAATATTGTAAATTATTTTTTGATAAATCATAACCATTTTAGATGCATGTTTCTGCAAGGAGACATCAAGCAGGTGTTTACAAATATAAAATGTGTTGATTTTCAAATACAGAATCATGTCAGATGCTGATGTTTGTGGTTCATTTACTCTGCCTTTTGTGAGAAAAATCTTAAAAAGGTACATCTATAAATAAAGTAAAGGGTAGTTATTATTACATATATGTAAAGACAATGCCATGAAAATTGCAACTGCATTCAAATTTGCATCATTTTATGGATTCAAAACACGTCCTGATGCTTCAAATATTCATATTCTTTGCCAACTCTGGTCACATGACATATCATGTGATCAGTCACGTGACCTGGAAATACAAAATTTATATACGAAAAAGTGGGAAATTTCATGCTGATTCAGAAAATATATGGTTTATTGGTACTTACTTAATTTTAACTCTAAGCAGTGTTCATGCAATGACCACACCCAAGATTTTATCAATATTTACATAAGGGGCCTGGTATATAGGAATACATTGGCCTTGGTAGTCAAGGGGTTAAGATTTGTCAGGTTTCATTGTTAACCTTGTCACTGACATTTGCCATGTCTACACAAGTGATTTTACAACATCTGTGTACATATCTGAACTGAACATATTATATTGTTGGAGAAGATAAAAATTATGAAACTTGTAGTGCAATACAAAAAATTTTGCTGTCACTTAATTGTGTTGCTTCGTTTGTTTTCAGTATCTCTCGTCTATTTAATAAATTATGTAGTTTTCTTACTGTTGCTGAAATTGGTAAAAGTTTATTCCAGAGCTGACTACTGTGGAATCATGCCAACTTATGAAAGAAATTTTGCATGTGTAGTTTCAGCAAAGGTGCAATAACATGCAAAACTAGAAAGCATTTGCAAGCAAAAGCAAAGTTCCAGAGACCAGAGCAGCGGAAGAAAAGAGAATGTGTGACGAAGATTGGTGCAGAATGAAAGAGTGCTTGGCATTTTAATATGCAAGCACATACCTATAGTGAGGCCTGATACAACAAAAAAATACAACTTAAAGCAAGGCAGTCCAGGGAATTACAGTACACAGATTACAAATGCCTACATGTACGGTAAAAATGCAACAGCTGCATACTGGGGCGACAACGCACGGAAATGTATATCAGACGAGAGGAGACATCGGACCTAGGCCGTTGAACTTGAAAACCGAGGCCACATGCATTTTCATTTGATTAAAAGCACTGACTAAAACAATTTTCATTGCTATGTCGCTGTTTTCACAAGATACTGACCGTTTGATCTTGGAAAGTTGAGTTGCTTTTACGTGCAGCCAACGCATGCCGGTGCGGTGACAGACAGTTCACTATGCTATGCCTAGCTCTGCATGGCAGGGCTGTGTGTTACCGGCGTTAAACGGCCTCCCACCACAGCCCTGCAGACTGATATAGAAAAAAACGCTGGTGGCTCCTCAGAAATACGGCGGGCAGTTTCTCCGCCGAAAACAGCCGATTTTGAATCCAAAACTTGCATTGATCTTTGTTTTCGAGCACACCCACCTCGCCTAGGTACACGATGTGCCCAGCCGCGCTTGTAAACTTACGCAAAGCCCACTTTTCTCTCTCTATGCGAGGGAAGCGTTAGTATCCGCCGCCATTTTTAATCTCATTCAACCCATGAGCACTTGGGCGAAACAGCGTGAGTCTAAACCACGTGGAAGGCGTATGACGTAACAGTATAGCGCCACGTACGGCGAGTATTTAGAGCAAAATAAAAATTAACAAGCGACCTAGCGGCCAATATACCTCCGCTGTGTTTATGTACAGAATAACTATTTTTGACACATGTTGATGAAGAAGGTGGAAATCTTTGATAACTCAATGCAGTGGCCAGAAAAAAGTGGCTAAAATAAGCTGCAAAAATACAAAATTGAAGATTTCATCATACTTTGAATATATCACATCCGATCATCCCTAAGAACATGTCAACCAAAGCTATCTGATGAGTAGTTTTTTGAGAATAAAATATTCTGACCAAAAATGGCAACAATTGCCCCCCCCCCCCCCAAAAAAATTGCAGATTTCATCATAATTCCAAATATCACACTTAGTTCATATATAGAAACCTGTATACCAAATTTCAAAGCTGTTAGACCAGTACTTTTTTAGAAACGCATTTTTTGACCAAAAATGAGAAAAATTGCCCTAAAATTCAAAATTGCAGATGTCATCATTATTTCAATAAATATCATTTAGTTCATATACGGAAACCTGTATACCAAATTTCAAAGCTATCAGATAAGTAGTTTTGGAAATACACATATTTTGACCAAAATGGAAAAATTGCCCAAAAAATACAAAATTACAGATTTCATCAGAAATTCAATATATATTACTAAGCTCATCTGTAGAAACCTGTATACCAAATTTCAAAGCTATCAGACCAGTACTTTTTGAGGAACACATTTTTTGACCAAAAAATGGAAAAAATTGCCTCAAAGCTACAAAATTGCAGATTTCATCATTATTTCCATAAATATCATTTAGTTCATCTGTAGGAGCCTGTATACTAAATTTTAAAGCTATCAGATGAGTAGTTTTGGAAATACACATTTTTTGACCAAAAATGGCAAAAATTGCCCAAAAATACAAAATTACAGATTTCATGAGAAATCCAACATATATTACTAAGTTTATCTATAGAAACCTGTATACTAAATTTCAAAACTATCAGACCAGTACTTTTTGAGAATACATTTTTTGACCAAAAGTGGCAAAAATTGCCTTAAAAATGCAAATTTGCATATTTCTGCACAATTTGAACAAATCTGAAATAGATCATCCCTAGAGACATGTGTATCATATATAAAAGATATCTGACCAGTAGTTTTGAAGAAGAAGATTTTAAAGATTTTTTTACCAAAAATGACAAAAATTGCCTTAAAAATACAAATATGCAAATTTCACCGCCATTTTAACAAATCTGATTTAAGTCACCCTAAGCAAACTGCATATCAAATTTCAAAGAAATCGGACGAGCGGTTTCAGGGAAGACGATTTCTTTACCAAAAACATATATGCAAATTTCACCATGATTTGAAGAAACTGAAGTGAGGTCATCCCAAGTGAACTGCATATAAAATTCCAAAGCAATTGGACTTGTGGTTTTAGAGGAGAAGGCAATTGTTGACGGACGACGCCGGACGCCAGACGACGCCGGACACCGGACGCCGCCAGACGACGGACGACGACGGATAATCAACCTATTTGATAAGCTCCGCGTCGCTGACAGCGGAGCTAATAATCAAAAAGCAACAAAAAACAAAGCGAAAGAAAGCTAGAATTATTAATAGCTGAACGCAATTTGATATTTGTGCAATGCAAAATAAAAAATAAATGAATAAACAAACAAGAAATGCCCGTGAAACCCGTCCGAGATGACCGATGACGTCATAAGCGTGTCACAATGCATTCTGGGTAATGAAGGTAAAATTTGTATATAGCATGTTCTATGGTAGTAATGCGAGAGAAAGAAAGAAAGAAAGAAGGAAGGAAAGTGAGCAAAAACTAACAGTTCCAGAGCTGGTCTCTGGAACTAATGATTTGCCCTGCACTTTCCAGTCATAGGAAAAAAACAGCTTAAAACGAGTACCAGATTTCTTTTCCATTACCAGGCATTTTCCGGTCACCAACAAAAAAAAACGGGCATAAGCCGTGCGCCCGTTTTCTGACCATTTTTTGGCCATAACCAGGCACTTTCCGGTCATAGAAAAAAAACGGGCATAAAACGGGCACCAGTTTTGTTTTCCAATACCAGGCACTTTCCGGTCACCAACGCAAAACGGGCATAAACCATGCGCCCGTTTTCTGACCGTTTTTGGCCACAACCGGGCACTTCCTGGTCACAGAAACAAAATGGATGGCCGTTTTATTATTATGATTACATTTTTTCCTAGCTATGTAATCTGTGTTAATGAAGGAAGGGACGCTGTACACGTGTCATGTTTTTGCAGCCTCCACCAGCGTCTCTTGGCCATGTTTATGCTTGAGCTTTGCATTTTTACAGTGGACATTGAATCATAGTCGCTAATCCCTTCATTTTATTACATGCAAATGTATTCAACTGTGACCTTCACCGAGGTTTCCTGTTGCAATTCATTCCAAAACTGAGCATTCACGTGCTAGCTGCCGCACTGAGCTTTGCTTTCTGAACTCGCTCCAGTTCCACACTACCATTGTCTTCGTCTCGCTGCATTCCTCACCTTCAAAGGAAGCATGGGCAAAACTAAAACCGCTCGCCGTCTGTCCTCTCGCACCAAGCGCGTACCTGCACACTTCGATACAACCCCGGCCGCCAAGAGGAGCCAGGCTTCACGAAAGTCTCGACGTCGATCCACTCTGAATAACAACGATGGTGCAACCCTTCCCGAAAACATTGGTCAACTCATCCAGTCTCAAATCGCCGCCGCGGTGAGCGTCACTGCAGGCTACGCCGGGTCAACCGCCCAGGACGTCATCTGCGTCGGCTCCGGTAATACCACTTCAGCACCAAGTTCAAACCATACCATCGATGCGTTCACTCGACACATGACGGGCCAGGCCATCAACTCCTACCAAGAGGTACTATCACCGGCACTGATCGGCACATCTAACCAACTCAACGCAGCCAACCACTTTCGGCAGCACGTCCAGCCAACGACGACTTCTCGTCGCCAGATTAATGACGACGTCATTGAGACACGCTACCAGACCACACCCGATCCAGCTTCCGCCACGTTTCATCGACAGGAAGTCAACCAGCAGGCCGTTGGTGGCGCCAGCACAAACATGGCGGCCTCCATGGATAACAACGTTCCAAGTGAGCTCAACGTCATCACCGCCAACGTACAGCCACCGCCAGTACAAAAGTCCACACCAATTCCCCCATCACATCTGAACCTTCCGTACGTCGACCAGTCAACGCTAACAGCACTCGCCAACCCTGGTAAGTTTATCGAACTAGCTGATTTACACCCCGACACCCTCCTCCCATCCTCTGCTCAGACCACCAAAACGCAAGTCTCCTTCGACCCGGACACTCCTGGCGTGGCCACCTTCACAACCCACATAAAACGGAAGAATATCGACAGTTTCGAGTCATGGTCACAGTGGTTTGCGACATTCCAAGCCTACCGTTCATACTTCTTCCCTCACGAAGCCGTCCACCTATGCAGTTACTACCAATTCATAGCATCCAAGGCTGAGACCTACAAGCCTGAGGCATGGCTAGGGTACGATAAGGGAGCGTTCAGTTTTTACGGCCTGGGGGGGGGGGGCGGCAAAATCTTTTCGCCGGTGTTCAAAAAAATATAGACCCCCCCTGCATTTTTTGTGAAAAAATGATGACCCCCCCCATTTGTCAGACGAAAAAAATTGATGACCCCCCCCCCCCCCCCCCCGGAAAAATAACCAAAACCCATATGTCAAATTTACCCGCATGGTTTAGATTTGAACTCCGGTACGCGGCGCACTTTATTCGATGCCAGTGCACAAACTTCTCAGCCACATCCATTGAAACGTCTGTTAATTAGGACGACTGTAAGGCAATTTTTAACTTCATTTCCATAGACAACTCATGTCCATGGACATTGTATAAAGTAAAAGGCAGCCCTCCGGTCAAGAGGGTCATGGGCCATTACGTAAAGTCAACTTTATTCTAGTGGGCCACCAAAGGTGGCACGCTGGTAAAGAGGGTCGATCATGGCTATTGCATAAAGTAGACTTTACTGGACAGGGCCGCTGAAGGCATGCGGCCATTACCATTATTCAGTGCGTGATCCCAGGGGTCCCTCAAAAATGTTTCTAATACAAGCCGCGGCTTCATTGGGAATTTTACGGTAAGATTGCCGTGGGGTATTACATAAAGTCAATTTATTGTAGTGGGCCGCCGGAGGCGGCCCGCCGGTTAAGAGGGTCAGTCATGGCCATTGCATGAAGTAAACCTAATTGGAGTGGCCCGCCGAAGGCGTCTGCCCGTTAAGAGGGTCGTGGGTAATACATAATGTATATTTATTGTAGTGGGCCGCCGAAGGCGGCCCGCCGGTAAAGAGGGTCGATCATGGCCATTGCATGAAGTAAACCTAATTGGAGTGGGCCGCCAAAGGCGTCTGCCCGTTAAGAGGGTCATGGGTAATACATAATGTATATTTATTGTAGTGGGCCGCCTTCGGCGGCCCGCCGGTAAAGAGGGTCGATCATGGCCATGGCATAAAGTGAACTTTATTGTTGGTATTATGTTTTTGAAAATGTGGTGACCCCCCCTTTCCTACCAGTGAAAAAGCGATGACCCCCCCTTTGCGGATTCCAAAATTATGATGACCCCCCCCCCCTGGATTTTGCCGGCCCCCCCGGCCGTAAAAACTGAACGGTACCTAAAGCCTTCCGTCTTAACAAATCCAGATATCCCGACCAGCACATTTGGAGTGTACCAGACCATAAACTAGACTTTACATGCTTTCAGCTGCGTCCACATCTGTTGATTCCAAAATGCTTCGCCTGTGGCCAACGAGGTCACCTAAAATCTGAATGTCACACCAATGCTGCCTCACGCCACCCATATTACTGGGACAACTCCATGCCACGCCTACAGCTACACAACAACTAATGAATGATGATGATGATTGCTCCAACAACAAGCACCCAGGTATGTCGACAATTCAACCGAGGGAACTGCAAAAGTCCATGTGCACATGGTCGCATTCACACATGTTCCGTTTGCTCTGCCACCGACCATGGCGCATCATCCCACAAAAAATCTGGTTCAAAACAACAGCAAGACCAGCCCTTTCCGCCACAGCCCTTTCGAGGGCATAACATGCAAGCCAGGGCTGACCGTATCACTCCAACCAACAACCCCACTGCAGCTTCATAGATTTGCAGCAGAACTACACCACCACCCCAACAAGGAATTTGTTTCATCTGTCTTGCAAAGCATCAGCCATGGCGCAAACCTGGGATTCAAAGGTCACCATTACCCCCGTTTCACACCAAATGCACGGTCGGCACTAAGCAACCCAGACATCGTCACCAAAGCAATCCTCAAAGAAGTCTCGCTTGGCCACACAGTTGGACCTTTCACCAGCCCCCCCACTTCCAGACTTTGTCATCAACTCCCTCGGCCTTCGACCAAAAAAGTCCGGGGGCCATCGTATTATTATATGGACCTATCCCAACCTAACACAGACAGCGTCAACGCCAACATCTGTAAAGAAGACTATACGCTCTCCTACGCCAGGGTCGACGATGCTGTTGCCATAATACAAGTATGGCAAAGGAACTTTAATGACAAAGGTCGACATCTGAGGTATGCCTTTCGCCTCTGTCCTGTCTGAAAAGAAGACTGGCACCTACTTGGTTTCAAATGGTTGGATCACTACTTCTTTGACCGTGTTCTGCCCTTCGGTCTTAGATCGGCACCGTTCCTGTTCAATCAGATTGCAGATGCCATTCACTGGATCATCAGCCGGAGAGCCGATACTGAAGACCTACTTCACTATCTTGATGACTACTTCGGCGCAGGACCTCCATGCACCGATAAATGCCAGCAACTCTTGAACACAATGGTATCAGTCTGTCACGACCTTGGCGTCCCAACCGCCCCGGAGAAGATCGAAGGCCCATCACCGATCATCATTTTCCTGGGCATCGAACTCGACACAATCAAAATGGTCATGCGACTCCCAAACGACAAGCTCACCGATCTGATGCAAGCCTTGCCAACATGGATACAGCAACAAAGCTGCACGAAACGCCAACTTCTATCTTTAATAGGAACTCTCTCCTTTGCATGCAAATGTATTCCGGCTGGCAGAATCTTCCTACGCCGTATGATTGATCTCAGCACAACCGTCAAACGCACCAATGACATCATCACCCTGTCAGATGACTTCCGCCTTGACGTCCAATGGTGGCTGGATTTTCTTCCCACTTGGAACGGCTCAGCTTCCTTCCTTGATACAGAGTGGTCTGCATCCTCCGACCTCGAACTGTTCACAGATGCCGCTGGGTCAATCGGCTGTGGTGCATACCACAAAGGTCATTGGTTCCATCTCACCTGGCCTGACGACTTCAACGCTTCAATCGAATGGCAAGAGATGTACCCAATCATGCTGGCCTGTTCAATTTGGGGGCAATTGTGGCATGGACGGAGAATTCTCTTCCATTGCGATAATACGTCAGTGGTCAGCATCTGGAAAAAAGGCTCATCGCGCTGTCCACGAATAATGCGTTTGGTCAGAGCTATCTTCTTTGCAGCCGCCAAAGGGAACTTTCATGTCATGCTTGCTCACATAAGAGGCACAGATAACACAATAGCTGATTCACTTTCTCGTTTGCAGATGACGAAATTCAGGCAGCTTGCACCAATGGCAGACCAAGACCCATTCAGCGTTCCAAGTCACCTCCAACCAGAAATTCTGCTGTCCTCCAACTAGAGTCACATGCCAAGGCCTTTATACACAACAGCATTGCAGGCTCCACAAGGAAAACATATCAGGTCGGTCAGTCAAACTATATTGCATTCTGCCACACACACGGTCTAACGCCCACCCCAGTGACACTGCAGTCGGCAACGCTCTTCATCACCGACCTAGCCCGTAATGGTCTCAAGTTCACCACAATCAGGGTCTACCTCGCAGCCATAATTCGCCTGCACACCGAAATGGGCTTCGAAGATGACGTCAGCAATCACATACAGTTACAACGTACAATGCAAGGCATACACCGGAGCTTAGGAGACCAAAAACGCACCAGACTGCCCATTACCATCGACATACTTGTGAGACTAAAGGAAGCCTTACGGGCACACGCATCTCTGTGTGACTATGACAAGCTAATGCTATGGTCAGCCTTCACCATGGCTTTCTTCGGCTTCCTCCGTGTCAGTGAATTCACAGCACCAGGGAGCCACGACTTCGACAAAACATGGCTCACACGACACGCCCTGACTATCCATCTTCGTGACCTGCTAAGCAGAGCTGGGATAGACAACGCTCATCATTTTGCCACCCACAGCTTCAGGAGTGGTGCCGCTACCACAGCGGCGGATGCCAATCTACCAGCGTGGCTCATCAAGACACTAGGAAGATGGAGAAGCGATGCCTACCAGGTGTACATCTCAACGCCAACTGCAACCCTTTGAGCTGTTCCTTCAACATTGGTCGCTTCGCATGCACAAGGACATTGACAATGATGTACCCTTCGATCGCGGTGCCTTATTGACGCTCATTCGTTCCCCATTTGCCCTGCACTGTTCGCGTGCTGTGCCACGTTAGAGTTACTTTGACACTTGCCCTGTTTGGCCACTCTTTCACTTTTCAGCTACCTCAAATGGCACAGTTTTTCCCTTCGTGAACATTACATTCACATATGACTAATATTTGCTGCTCGGAGTAGGACCGTAGTCTGGGACGTTAAGTCAGGGCGCGAACATTGAACTCACGAACACTTCTTACATGCATCATGGAAATGGATATCGAAATATTTGTATCATAAAGTTTGCTTGCTTTGACAACCTGCATTCAACGCAGTTCATGCTGTTTATTTCCTCCGTTGTTTTTCACTATCTTCGCTTATGCATCCACGCATAGTGGCCCGGACCGCCTGTTGCTATGCCAATTTGGGGTTGCCATCACAGAGCCTGCTGGGTCTGTCATGGTACCACGCAGTCTGTCACGTGACTTGAGCCGGTGAACTTCAGGCCCTCCTCATGTGCCAGGCTGCTAGCGACGCCAAGACAAACCCACTGTGTTGGCAGGCTTCACTCCGACACCACGTCACCCCTCTTCGATGCCACTCAAATCTGCGATTGCCACCGCAGGGGAGGTGCACTATGACGTTTGTGTGGAGTCCATCCCCAGATTTCTGCAACGCCACTCTTGTGTCACTGAGTCTTCTTTCATTAATATTATGATTACATTTTTTCCTAGCTATGTAATCTGTGTTAATGAAGGAAGGGACGCTGTACACGTTTCATGTTTTTGCAGCCTCCAACAGCGTCTCTTGGCCATGTTTATGCTTGAGCTTTGCATTTTTACAGTGGACATTGAATCATAGTAGCTAATCCCTTCATTTATTACATGCAAATGTATTCAACCGTGACCTTCACCGAGGTTTCCTGTTGCCATTCATTCCAAAACTGAGCATTCACATGCTAGCTGCCGCACTGAGCTTTGCTTTCCCACCATCCCACCCTTGTACACAACATTTTTTATTACTTAATAAAGAAAGGGGGTTGCCATCACAGAGCCTGCTGGGTCTGTCATGGTACCACGCAGTCTGTCACGTGACTTGAGCCGGTGAACTTCAGGCCCTCCTCATGTGCCAGGCTGCTAGCCTGGCAGGCTTCACTCCGACACCACATCACCCCTCTTCGATGCCACTCAAATCTGCGATTGCCACCGCAGGGGAGGTGCACTACGACGTTTGTGTGGAGTCCATCCCCAGATTTCTGCAACGCCACTCTCGTGTCACTGAGTCTTCTTTCATTATTACCGTTTTTTGCCACAACCGGTCATCATCCAATCACCATGATTATAAACTTATTTTTATACGGTCACTGAACGGGCGCCCGGTTTCGACTGCTTTTGGCCATAACCGGCCGCAAACCGGGTCTATTCTGGGCTCATACCGGGCACTTTCCGGTCACCAACACAGAACTGGGCATAAACCGTGCGCCCGTTTTGTTACCGTTTTTGGCCATAACCGGGCACTTCCTGGTCACAGAAATAAAATGGATGGCCGTTTTATGACTGTTTTTTGCCACAACCAGTCATCATCCAGTCACCATTATAATTTTTTTGTATACGGTCACTGAATGGGTTTCTGGTTTCGACCGTTTTTGGACATAAACGGCCGCAAACTGGGCAATAATTAAGGGCACAAACCGGATCTATTCCAGGCACATACCGGGCACATACCGGGCACTTTCTGGTCAACAGATTTGTTAAGGGAAAAGTGTGCTGTTAGTTGTGACAGTTAAGCTTCCATCACACATGTACTGGTATATGCAATTTATTAGCATGGTGAAAACATGTTTGCCCCTGAAAATGAAAACAAAACGCTGCAAGAATCCAACACCATTTGGTTGTGACTGTAAAGTCCTTCACTTGTATTCACATACAACTTATGAATAACTAGGGCACTACATTGTCGCAAGTCAAATGAAGCGCATACTAGAATTCTATATAAGAAGAAGGTGACATTAGACAATGACTCGGATTCATTATGTAGTGAGGCAAGAATATAATGTTGAAAAAAATTCTTTTGTTTTACATTCCAAACGTGCATTGATATAATTATAAATAAGTTGTATGTGTCACAAACTAAAAAGTCACTGTGGATTCACAAAAATTGTATATCTCCCTGTATCTGATGATTGTAGGGATCAGGCTGAATTCATTGAGACTGAACTTATTGCATTTGAACATCTTGATGAGGATGATAAAGATGATGTACCACTTAATGAAGTATTCAGACTTAAAGAGGAAAGAGATGAATTGCTTTTATGTGCAGAAGAAAAAGTAATTGTCTTTGCCATACAGAACAAATATTTTTGTAATGTCCTTGATGAACATGAATCTTTACCTTCTGTTGTTTAAAATTAATGTATCATGATTTCATTGGTTTATCTAGAAAACTGAAGCCTGTAGCTAAGAGAGCAACTTGCCTAGGGAAGTAGGGTATTGTTATAGGGCTCTAGATAAAACCTTAGCCAGGATCAAAGTGCACGGACAGGCCTACCATTGTCGCTCTTTTGTGGGCAATCGTGTAGACAAGTGCTGTACGGTTTGTCAGCATCAATCATTCATGCATGTTTTGCTTGTATTGACTGCTTTTGCTTTTTATCAGACACACCAGTATTACAGTTTTTGCTTTCTCTCCAGTTCCGTGAGGTTTTTTGAATGTTTCAGAGCTTAGTGTATTCTATCTGTGAGTTCAGTGGAGAATTTCATACAAAATTGCCATTGAAGGAAATGACTAAAAAAGCTGAAGCCATGTTCATGATGTTATAGCTGTACCGGTAAGCATAGTTAGGTGACTAACTCCATGATTTTAGGCAGGACTTTAAATAATACTGTCATGCCAATGCACATAAATCTTTCTTTACATTACTACTCCGTGCACGATGCAAAACTTAGCTTACAACTAATGATAACACTCGAACGTTGAATGCCGATGGAGATTCTGCATGAATAAAATAATCCTCTGAGCAATAGCCTCGGGTGAATCATGCACACTGGATAGATCGTTTGTACCGATGTTGAAAATACAAAATATGGCGATACGTCTCTCACGTACGATGTCCTCAGAAAAAGTTACCTCTGCTGATACCCCTCACAAACATGCTTCGGACACACAGACAAAAAAATGAGTGAGTTCCGGTGCGTATATTTTCCTAGACGGCGTATGAAAGAATGCCCCAAAAGTACTAAACAGATAGGGGCATAGTTCTTGTGAAGAAAGGAATATATAAATACCGTTACCGTTGTTAAAGTTCAGATGAGGTCCAGCTGCAGAAATGGCAGTCTTGCCTGGAGGACCGTCTCAGGGCAAAAGAGGATGGGAAAAGCCTACACGATGACCTCTTGACCCCTGCCACAGGTGGCGCTGTATGAACGTTTGCAGGAGATAAAATTCCTTACTTTTGTAACTCTTATACCTCCCCTGTATCTTACTTTACAGTTTACAGCATTAAAATAAATACAAAACTGAACTCTGGCAGAACTATTCAAGGTCCATCGAAATATTCAAGTAATTGTACTTCAAACTGTTCCTATTTCATGATTTAAAACATAATGTAAGTGCACAAGATTGCAATTGTGTATATAATTTTAAGTCTGCAGGCATCAGAGAAGCAAATTGATGCCACCTAGCACTATCATGTATTCTCTGTAGACTGTTATTTACTGCTAGTCTCCTTTATGAAGTTGCTTACTTCTCTTTAAAACTTCTATGACACAGGAGGTATCTCACAATATGATGTCAGATAATGAAAAATTTATACACAAATATCGCAAAAAATATCCCACATCATCAAAGCTATTCAATTTCAATGCACCTTTATGTGTATTAAACATACTTTCATAATGTGTAAACATTACTTTGAAATAGTTTGTCATTTTACTAAATCTTACAAGTCAAACTCATATTTTTATTTTACAAATGGTAGAAAATTACCAAATTGAAATGCACAAAGTATCACAGCGATCAAATGTGAAAAATAAATCAGTTTATTTTTCAAAAGACTATGTGCATTCTACTAGTGATACCCTCAAAACGATATTTCATTCATTACTGACCAACCTGTTATGTAACACATCATTTTCCGTGTTGCTGTTGTGTCTTTTGCAATGTTCTATAACTAGCTCTTCTAGTTAGAAGATACACAACTATATATTTGCATATCTGCTTAAATGCAGTGTTTAAATTTACAAGCCTTACCAAGCACCATGAATTACTGATTGAACAGCATATAATGGGCCAAAGACGACAACTATTGCAACAGGTCAGGTGAGATTGCAGTTACACGTAGGATAAATGTGTTAGAATTGTCAGTACATTGTATTAATGCAAACGGGGCTCAATGAGTCATAAAATTATGTGGGTAGATATTATCGTTCACTATGTTACCAGATATCAATATCAAGACTTGCTAACAATGTTTCCTTTGTATATGATAAATTTTAGGAATCTGTGGTGCCTGAGATGCTACTGTACTGAACCATGTACACAATTATTCATAAAACCATTCACATAAACTTCCAAAGAAATATTGTAATAAAGTCCCAAAGAATGTTCACATAATAGTGAGTTAACATTAGGCAAAAGAGTTGAACTATGATCCTGAGGATGCAATTGTCCTTTTTGTTCAAATTCTATTCCTCAGAAAGTCTTTGCCAATCGCTTTGCAATTGATTAAGTTCTTTGAATTTAGGTTCTTTGAATGATTATATAGAAGTTATATGAAAATCACCCAATCATGGACAGGCAATATTGTATTTTGAGAAACTCTTACAAAATACAACTTATTATTTTGAGAACTCTTTATATGAATATTTCAACATCATAACCTGAGATGTACACACAGCTGTGACTATATTTACTTTTAATTCATAGTAAGATACAGTATGGCCTGTTTTGTATGAACCCCTATTACAAAACTCAACTTTAAACATGCTAAAAGTTGTATTGTATGGTTTACAAGAACGTTGAAATCTATTGTTTACTGTGTGTAGTATTGGTCAATTAAAAGATAATCATTACTTTACTAACTGGCACACTTTTCCTTTCAATGTTCAGACGAGAAGCACCAGAAATTCACAATTTGCACACTTCAAGCAATGGCATACTTTTTGAAAACGTCAGACTAAGTTGTAAAATGTACATTAATTAAGAGATGAAAAAACTGATGGGATTCTTTTTGAAGATACTCATTTGGGTAATCTACACAAAGACCCTGATGTTGCCAGACTGCAGCCATTTTTGTTGTGTAGATATTGTTGGTTCATTGAGGTTGCAAGGTATCACAGCAATGCTAGCAAATTTTGTTATGTTGATGACTTTGTCATGGTTTTTTGTAATAAACATTGTTTCCAACGGAAAAAATTGCCAGATTACTTTGAAATTTTTAGTTCCATAGAGCTACTGTTCACAATGTATAATATAAGTCACTATAATAGGCTAGCATAATTCTGATAATATGAGGTTATCCCACGATATCAGCGCTTGGTTGGGACGTATTGCAAAGAGGGTGCGATCCGCATCACACTCGTCTTCGACTCGTGTGATGCGGCGCGCACTCTCATGAGTGGCAATACATCCCAACCAAGCGCTGATATCATGGGATAACCGATTTATCATATGCCCATGACTGTATATTTATGTAAAAGGTAATTGAAAATAAATAAATTTTATTAGTTTTTTCAGTCTTTCGAAGGGACTATGATTTTATATTCTGCCGCTGGTCTGAGCACATTGATACGTGTTTGTTTACAACAGCTGATCAAGTCGTCGATCGCATCGTGTCGAGTGTATACCGGTACAGTCTAAACAGGATTATTTCAGCGCAATTTACCGCAGTTCAGAAAAGGAATGGAGCCAATTTACTTATTCTGGTCACCGTCCCGGTGTTCTGGTGGATAATTATTACACGGACAATATTGTAAGTTTGAATTCACTTTAATAACTCTTGCTGAAACATGGCTGACGTGAACAGGAACGACTAAGTAGTGCGAAATTCAACAGATTGTAAAGATCAACTTTTAATTTTCTACAACAACCTGTCCTGTAACTCTCTTTAGATCTGAAATAAAGGAACGTTAAATTCATATGTACTAGTAATATGTTTCGTTTTATATTGGTAAATTTTGATTGAAGTGAAAAAGATGGATTTGATCGTTAAATGCAAGATGGACATCATAACATCAAAATCGGAAATAAACAACAATTGATGACGTATAACATGCCGTATCAGACTGATGTTTTACGTTCCACGTCACGACGCGTGAGAGAAGAAACGGATACGGTCATGGGTATATGATAATGTTTATTGTCGTTTTCTCAAAATATATTTCATGTACTGCTCTCATCATTTTTCTGGGAAAATATATCTTCAGGTTTCACAGGCAAAAATTTAGTTTCCATTTGGATTCCTTGTAATAATGTTTTTTGAAGATATCAACCTTAAATACTGCACATTGTGAAATAATTTAAATTTTCTTTCATGGCAAATTTTTTCTTACACTGAGAGTACAGCTACTGATATTAACATTGTAGAAGCACTTAAATAATATGCCGTGTTGGTGTTAATATTATGTTAAGTTCATCAGTGAACAATGGTAAATATGACTGAAGGAATCGACGAATCTGTAGAACGGACGATTCTGTGGAACTAGAGGCATCGCATGTCAAAAACTGAGTAAGCTTTTAGCAGTCAGAGGCTCAACTGGAGGAGACAACTTGGGGAATGCTCCTATACAACTATTCGGATTGTCATTAGCCTGAAAGCTAATACAGTTATTGCACAGAAAGGGTAACTCTGAGGCAAGACTTAATACATGAATAGCACGTGCAATGTTGTCGGTTGAAATGGTATAGGCAAGTCACTGCAAGACTAGTATCCTCGTCAGACGGTGGATGGAAACACAGTCCTTCTCTTATAGAGACCGGAAACGTGAAGAAACATCAAGTGCTGAATGATCAGAACTGTTCATCATTTGGAACTTTCCACTGATGCGCATGAAAGTCCCGTTGAGGCTTGTGAGGGCAAGTATCAGCTGGGTGGTTGGCTTGTACCTTCTGTATGATAGACATGGATGGCAGATATGATGTTAAGTTCCCCCTGTAGGTGAGGATAGTCCTTAACAGGGTTTACATCACTTTTAACTTTTGAGAGTCCCTGGGACTCCTGGTGTTAGAAAATGGGAGTCCTACATCAAAATATGGGGGTCCCAATTTATTTCACAAAAATGTTTTATAGTTTATCAATGCCATGGTCTTCACTGTGTTCAATTAGTATTAATTTGCATACACAGAGACAACAAGGTTCCATATTGTACATGGAGGGGTAACTATTGTGCAACACATGCACACAACTATAGGGCATATTCAACTGACTCTGTATAGTTTGAACCGCCTGTATAACTATAATGAAGAGTTGAAGACAAAAACACATTTCACTAACCTTTTTATCGATTAATTTTGGTGTTTGACCCAACTTACATTAGTTTAATTCACGTACGCGTGTGTAACTATCTGTGGCTTATCGAGTCACGGACTCGTACTACCATACATACTAGTCAATCCGTTCGCCAAGTTTGATCACATTTTTTGACAAGCACGCCACAAAATCCGCCACAAAATGGAAAGAAACCACTAAGTATCGAGAAAAAAGTTTCATGTCCGGTTTATTTCAGTTAAAAAAATGCGTAACACGTAGGAAATGTCTCGCAATGTCAACAGTTCAGAACAACTACATTTCATTTACAAACCGGGTCGACTGTTATGGCCGTCTCGCTTCAGGACGGCCGGAGGTCAAATATCAACAGTTTAAAGGGGCTTTTTGGCAGTCAAACGCTTGAAAATTCACAAAATACACTTCAATTTAACCGAATCCTTACAAATTTCTCAATCTTGCATGTTTTGGACTTCGAAAACCTTAACCTCGGGTTCCATGTCGAGAGTTAGGCATCACACAGTGCCGCCATCTTGGCCGCCGATACGTTCGAAGTTCACTATCGCGATCGATTTGGTCACCAAATCGCGTCATTTTTCCATAAAATATTCTCAAAAAAACTGTAAATTGTATCATTTCTATCACCCAGAGGGCAGTAGCTTGGCATAATATAGTTGTCTTCCGTGTCTACGACATGGTAAAGCTTTCAAAACGTACGTACGTGTTTCGTTCAATGCACTGTGGCCGTATCCGCGTACGGGTGAAACTGCAGACCTGATTAAATATTCATGAAAACCGCTGACCTCTTTTGAAGAAAGTTCGCATAAATTACTGGAATTTTCGATTGTTAGGCTGCATGATGTCATTATTTTAGTCCTTATATGGTACTAAACTGGGTTCAAAGGGTCAGGAATACCCTCCTTCTGGCTGAGTTCGGCAATGCATAGCTAAGTTAGGCATAAGCATAGAATGCAATCACTGTCGGTTTATATACCGACGTGGCGCTGAGAGCGAGAATGCCGTGTCGGTTTATAAACCGACGCGGCACTTTAAGGGTTAAAGTACGGGGTCGGTAAGGTTTACTGGGATGTGTTTTACGTGTTCAGCAGCTTCGCAAGGTGTACACCAGCAACAGATATTGCTGCGTCCCAAGGGACGCCTGGTTTAGTTTTTGAGGGGTCCTGCGTCCGGTTTTATGCGTAAAGGACGCAGAAATGCGCGTCATGTAAAACCCTGTCCTTAATATGTTTGCATTTTACCTACTTGGTATTCTGTGCAGTACCTGACCTTGCCCTTATTGTTAGTGTTGGCTTTGCCTTATTGGTTTGCAGACATCTTGCCTTGAGCCGAGAATAGTCAGCGATCTATTTAACTTACCCCCTTTCTATGGCTTGCAGGACTGTGCGGTGAAATTGTCTCACTTCGGGCCAAGAGTAAATTTCTGTGAGATGGAGAAGGTCTATTAGGTGCTCTGCTCTGTACTGTCTCTGACTCTCTGGCTCTTCATGGAAAATGATGGATAATTCACCTCGCATAAGGGCAGGAAGTGATAGTTTGAGAAATTGTGAGATCAGCTAGACTCCCAGCACTGGCCTTGGAAGTGAACTCGCCGGGCCATGGCACCATATACAACACTTGATCAGCTGCCTTCTTCAAAGTACTCAATTTTAGCTTTTTCTTGTTAATCTTTACTACGAAAAGAATGCCTTGTAATCTAAGTGCCTATACCTCTTTGCTTTGTATCTCCGGTGGTTGTCTCCAATTCACTTGACTCAGAGTCGGTTGTGGAAGAGCTGGATGTTGATGAAACAACACCAAGTTTTTACTTTACCTTCTTTACAGCAGCCATCACCTTTTGGCTCTTTTTCACTGGACTGTTTGAGGTCTGAGGAGTCATATGTGCGGTTTTCTGGTCTTTTAGCTTATGCTTTAGTTAGGAATTCCGTGGCTTCCTTAAGTTAAAGTTCCAAAACCAATTGATCGTTTTTCTTTCTTGATGGAGTCCAACAGCAGGGACCTGTTGTCACTACTGAGTGAGGGAGTACTATCAGAAGACCACGACTGCATTATTTCTTTTGTGAAAGGTAGAGCTACAAAAGATGGATCATCGCACATTTGGAACTGGCTGCCTTGACATTGGTCTTTTTTTTTCAACGCTTGGTCCTCTCTGGCTTCACTAAGTAGAGGTGAATGGCTGTCTGGCATCTTAGAGGGCGATGACCAGAAGTAGAATGGATCACTCACATTTACGGTACAAACTTGACCAGTGGGGCTCTAATGTTCATTGACAGGTACTTCACAAATGCTGCAAAGTCTCTTGGGGTGGTAAAACATCGGCAAAAAGACGTGAAAAAACAATTAGCGAAATACTATTATATGAACTGATGCAATAATTGTCAAAAATTGATGTTCAAAAATTGTACAATCACCACTTAGGATTATTGGCACATCGTGGGAGGGGATGGGTAAATTAAGGAATAGCATCACTAGTGTTGGGAAGAATGTGGCTTGTTTGATTGTTATCAAAAAGATTGTATTTTACACAAAAAATTACATTTTGTAAGACCAACAATGACAAGAATAGTTTATAGCAGTATGTTAACTTGGTGTATTCGTGGTTTTGTCACTTACATCCATTATGTTTCAGAATCTTGGCTAAACATAATATTGTTGTCAAGCCTGAAGAGGTAATCGTACAATGCAAAATAGTACAAGCTGAAAATCGGATTATCAATGTGTTTGCTCATGCCTCAGTTTTACATGCAAATGGAATTTCAGTCAAAAATCATCATTTGTATGACTGTTGTTACTATGATTTCTTTGATACAGGAATCACATTACATTCAGCTCTTAATTTGTTGACAATGGTTACACTTCAAAATGAGCAGTACTCACTATTTTGCAGCATGAATCCATCCAAATTCAAAGCATGTGATTATATTTTTTAATGGTGGATTTTTATGAATTGATTCAGGACTGCAGCTTTATCGTTTTTACATTATGTTTTATTTTATGTACAAATTATGTACTGTATTCATCCGATCAAAAGCCCCTGCTAAAGTATAAGACCCTCACTGTTTTAAAAATTATGTAGATCCACCCTTTCACCATAAACCACCAAAAAATTGGTATCTCAGATGCAGTGACAAATAAATTATAGTCTTGACTAATATCCAGAAGTCAGCAATAACAAAATACCTGGGATTGCATTCTATATTCACAAGACTGCTCAATTCAACATTATTTTGGGAGTTGAACCTGAATCTGAAGTAGATACATGAAACAAAAGCCCTGGAAATAATCATCAAAGGTTATAGCAACTAAGCTGCCCTTTAATAATGAAGTCTTTGTGGCCCTCATGACGTTTCACATTGGGCAAGACTGTTTACCATAAGTACTTGATTTAAGCAGTGTATTTAAGTTGAGAGTAACTTACTGAGATGTGTTTTTTTCCTGTTTTTGTGTTCTAGTCATATGGACAACTGACCACTTTTGTGCAGATTGGTGATGGTCATAGGAAGCTTGATCTTTGTATTTTGAGGCACTTATCACATTGTCAGTCAGCCAGATATGACAAGTTTAACTGTGAAATTTTCAACTTAACAAATCGTACAGTAGTTCAATTAGATCAAATACTAAATTAGTTTCATTTGTCCACTGCTGTGAATATATACAACATGTTGAATAATCAAAGTTCAGGGGATTGAGAATTTTTTACATAGAAAACTATTAGCCTTTTGTAGATTTAATAGAATTTTCATTGGATGAGTTTTAACACAAAGTTATGCAGCAGATCTGCTATTGCTATGAGAAGGTCAAACAGGACATGTAACTACATTTGTGGCTCGATGTAAATCAAGAAATTTCCAAGAAAAGCAACTTGTGTAGATTTTAGTTTCGGAGATTTTTGCTGAAGTATCTGATAATTCTCCAAAAAACAAAGTACAGTCAGACATAATGCTGCAATATGTTCTGTCTGTATATGTTAGTTGTTTACTATTCTCGTCAACAGAAAAAAAAGAACAGCCATCAAATGCCAATTTGCTAAATTGCTGTATTGACATTGCTGTAACAGTGATGCAGCATTCCGGATACATTCCTACATTGGCATGGCTATAACAGTGATGCAGCATGTATACACTCCTGTGCTGGCATGGTTGTAAAAGTGCTGCTGCATTCCGGCTACAGGCATGCCCAACATTGCTGTAGTGCTGCAGCATTCGAGGTGCACGCCAGTCACAACAGCCATGCTGCATGATCGCGATTACTTTACAGTTATATTGCTGTCCTGCAGGGCTATTACAACATGCTGCATAACAACTGCATACCAGCCTAACTTCCGTAGAGATACCATTTGTAAAATCTTACAACCAGAGGGTGCAGTATCCCTTTACGGTACTTCTAACGTGTAAAATTTGTTGAAAAGTCTGGTGACAAAGTGATTGATATGCGTCATAGTCAACGCCCTCTAGCGATCCCAATTAGGAATTGCCTGAAGTAAAAATGCTTAATGACTTTCAACATATGTTATAAGATTTTATCATACTTGCTATGCCTGTATTGCCATTCTCCTATTGTTTAGACGGTACTAATATGAACCCGTATTTCAACATGTTAAAATATGAATTATATTTCACTGTAACAAAACTACTTACAGCGAACGCATACGCGTGACTTTTCCGGTATGCACGACCTTCGTTGGTACGTTCATATACATGTATTACTTTAATACACACTGAGATATATAGTATGGTCTGTTTTGTATCAATCTATAATGCATATATATAATCCCTTGGTATTTTTCTCTGTTTGATGTCATCGTATACGAGTGTTTTTCGCGGAGCCGTACAACTTCGAGCCGAAGGCGAGAAGTTGTGCGGCTCCGCGAAAAACACAAGTCAACAAGAGAAAAATACCATGGGATTATATATTTATCACATGAACAGTCTTTTTATTTTTATTTTGACGTAGATGGATCAAATTATTGTAACAAATTGTATGAATTTTGTCGAGATTTGTGTTTTACTTACGCGGATTACTTTCATTTAAAGATAAAGCGGCCCGTCATCCAGGTGATACTTTCATTCATAAATCCCATCAAGCTGAAATTTGCTACATCTCCACCAATCAGACATACGGATTCGGTCACGTGAACGTGTCAATCATTGTCTCGCGCTGTACCGATGCCAAGGCAAGTTGGCCATCGGCGGACATAGCTTTCACCGTGCTAGCACGGATAGCCATAGTATTCAGAGTTACTTAGAATATTTACAAATAGATTTATGAAGAAGTAAATGCAACGACACGATCGAAACAGTAATTCTCATTCTCAGAAATGCCGTGGCTTTAAAAATATCACACAAGTTTACGACCTTTGCGAGCGCGAAAGATTCCGTTCGATGACACACTCATTGCATGTTTATGCCCACAACGTTGCCGTCACCGGTCTCTGCTGGTGTCAACTCGTCAATCCCGATCTCGGTCCTCAATGTTTTCGTCTTACGGACTTTGATGTTTGCAATGACACATATCTCGCCCGTGGATACATCCTAATTTTGTTACTTGACGGAAACTCTGTTTTGAGTGTTGTCTGAGTCAACTTTCGAAGTACATGGGATTCCACAGCGCTGCACACAGCTCGACAGCTTGTCTTCGCTACAGCCTTATGCCGCGCTGCAAGTTTGATTCCGAGCGAGAATTTACGGAGTTTTTGTGCGATTAAGGAAATTGATCGTTGTTAGTCAAATGACTTTATGCTTGTGCCTCCTATGTCGCTTTCCCGAAGATTATACTGTACTCATTTATTCAGTTTAACTTACGTTGAGGTGTAAGGTTTCGATTTATCGTCAACCGGGATCGGCAGGTACAATGTCCACTTGAGTCTACACGACTTGACTGGAGCCGCGACGTTACTGAGCCATTAAAATAAAACGATCGTCGATATCTCCATTCGATTCTCGGGAAAAGCTATAGTTTTAGCGACTTGAAATTTCGTTGGACAAATATGCCTTCTATCAGAGGTTTCATTAAGTTTTGAAGTAAGGGGCTAGAATGGAAAAGTAGGCGGCTTCCAGCTGCTATGACCACAAAGCGGTGGTCGTGGCGGGGGGGGGGGGGGGGGTCCGGGAGGGGAACACCCTCTCCCGGAAAAATGAGCTAAAATTTACTTTTTACAGCTTACAGTCACTTGAATTTCTAGTATTTTCAGGAGAATTGTCAGCAGTGTTCCAGGGCAATTTGTGTTCATATCATAAAAGCCATTTTCCTGGGAGATTAGGCCTAAATATGATAATTCATAATTTAAAATGACAAAATGTGGTAATGTTGACGATAATTTGAACAAAGAAAACTGAAGTCTTTAGAGCGTCTATGCTTTTAGGAGGTAAACTATAATAATTCACTATTATTAATGATATAAATTTGATATGTGCAGTGTTACATCTAGACAGGGAGATAGGGGATTCCCCCTCTGTTGAAATGTTGGCACCCCCAATTAATTTGTGAAGGGGACCACTTCCCCTTCCATGAAATGGTGCCAGTCGCACCTTAGAGGTACAAGTAGAACACATGAACTGGTGAAATGCCCCCGAAATTTTCTGGTAAAGGGGAAAAATCCCCCTTGTTGATGCCATCCTGGATGAAACACTTAAATTTTAAGCACAGTAAATTAGAAACTTTTCATTAATGCATAATGTTACGCTTCAAATTAAGAGCCCTGATGTTTGGTCTGGAAATCTGTAGATGAAGAACTTTTATACCTCTGGGGAGGTAAAAGGATAATTTATATAACGAATAATGATAAAAAATTATAATCATTACCATACTGCTCAAATAGAATCAAAGATCCTCAAGGTTATTTGACTATATGGGTATGCAAAGTAAGAACCTTGATGTAGGATATGAAAATTTGTACGTTCAGAAGTGCACATTTGGATTTAACCTGGTGATCGCTTTTGAAGTGAATTTAGAGGTCTGATCGTATGTAATGCATGCACTCTGGGCGACGTTCTTATTGGCGCTGATAGACCGAAGAGCAGTACATATCATACGTCCAGCTGGTTATATACCTTAACAATTACGCCTACCACAGTGCAACGCACATCAGCTTACTAAAATTCCAACTGTAATCGGAAAGTTTTTCGTGAGAAAAAAAATCAGGTCATCGCCTTCGAAAACAGTTTAAATCCAGGTAAATTATCCTTCTTTCGTTTCTTGGTCCACTTCAAAACCGAGGATCGTACAGCGAAGCTTTACCTTGCGATCGCTTCCGTCATCCATTTGTTCATCGACCATTCTGAGTTGAGCTAACGACGGCTGACATGTGTAGTATGCACGTTTGCATTATCATATATAAAGGTCACAAAATAGGAATCAGCAATTCAGGTAGCCAATAGAATCGTCAATTGCAATTCCGATTTTTATTGAGGCAGTATACGCAAGACCGTGTTGCATCGTAGTACAAGGCGATCGTAGCAGTCGCTCGTCTCCTAAATTTTGTTTCACATAAAAGCCCTTGAAAAGTTTGATTACACAGCTTGTGAAACTTGTCCGTATCATTTCAGAAGGTAAAAATTATTTTAGCTATGAAAGAGTTCAATTTCCAAAAAAAGTAGCTGGCGAAATCGTGAGAGTAACCGGTCAATTTTTCGGCTGCCGGCTCTTAATGAAACCCCTGACTTCTCTGTTTCCATGTCTGGATTTATCTGGTCACCTTTTTGTAAAAATAACGTGCGAACTTGCACGGCTGGATCACAACAAATCTCTGTGTCGCGACGCCTGCATGTATGAACGGTACTATGCACGAAAAAAGTTCCGGTTGATGACGTACAACAGGGGTAATTCGGATTTCTTATCCGTCCTATTCTACGTCACACAGGTGGAGATTGGGCAAGTTCATGTGATAAAAAACCTTACGTCAAACATGCTAGAAGTTATCTTTTATAATTTACAAGAACTTTGAAATCTATTTTGCACCCAATGTAATATTGGTTAGCTAAAATATTGTCATTAATTCACTAACCTTTCCTTTCAATGTTTACATGTGGAGTACCAGAAATTCACAATTTGCACATTTCAAACTCTATGGCATATTTCTCGACAACCTAATTTAGTTGGTATAATGTACAAAAAATAAGAGACAGAAAAACTGAAAGGGTTCTTTTCAAAGATAATCATTTCTGTAAACTACACAAAAGACAATAATGTTGCTGGGATGCAGCCATATTTGTTGTATAGTTATTGTTGGCTCATTGAATTAGCAAGATCTCATATTATATTATAGCTTTGTCAATACCAGTGAATTTTGTGACGTCATATCCAGACATTATTACTGATAATGTATTCCATTATTCAGCATTGCGGGCCCACAGCGAGCAAATTTTTTTTGGGAAAACGAAAAAAGGACTGCTCATTTAAAAGGAGGGAAAATATCGGATAAACCATGTAATACACAAAACTATAAATCTTGATAATCGTGCACAATATTGATAATAATGTCTTACTGTACGATTTATCACATTATTTGAGTCCTCGCGCACGCATTTGTCGTCTGTCTGGCTGGCGCTCAGCATACGCTGGTTGTATTACTACGTTTGTTTACAACATGGTTCGCTTCGCTTCGTTGCCGTATAGGTGAAACAGAACTCATTACGTAATTGCAAACTCCTAGACGATACTGGGTTTGACACATGGCATATTATGCATGTCAGTGGCCATGTAAACGATGCAAGCGTGAAAGGCTACTCGAACCAGCCGTAAACGAGCCAACAACGGCAGCTTGCTGTCATCATGGATGTAAAAATCCGGAAGTGTCTACGGACATACTACGGAGCCATTCAAAGTCTCGGTCAAAGGTCAGCTACTACCAACAATCATGACGACCGTGGACTCTCCGTTGATCTAACATCTCGGCCACCTAATTCTGATACATTGACTGTAATCGGAGGCAACTTTCATTCATCGTTTTTTCTCCATGTCTGTGATTTTACCTTGCCTTGTTCTCGATATCGCGACGGTACCGAAACCCTCCAGTATGTTTGTCAACTGTACCTTTCAAGCACCCGTTTACGTCAAGTTCTGTCGTTCGCCGAAATAAAATAGCTCTTCTCAAGAAGCCATCGAAAATTAAATGTATAGACACAATTATTATTGAAATGTAAACATTTGAATAACAATGTTGAACTCTGTTGAGATCGTTTGCAATGAATGCTGTACTACTAGCGACATAATACTGATCGTATTGATCAGCTGATACCATGGCATGCAGCTCGCTGATCATGCTGATGTCGATGCATGAACATTCCGTTTTCTCCATCTCTGGCATTTCACCGTGTCGCCTCGTACATTATGTCGTGCAAAGTTGCTTTCGTCCATTATGGGCCGGGAGGGGGTGCATTATTGCTTAAACAATGCTAGCATTTATCTATGTTGTTGAATTGTGCTTCATTTTTTCAGTCTGAGAATAACTTGAAACTTTTAGTTCCCTAAAGATACTTTTAAAAATAATAATATAATAATTAATAGATAGGCTAGCATTATTTTGATAATATTGTTGTCATTTTGTCAAAAACATAGTTTCATGTACTACACTCCTACTATGTGTCATCATTTGTGTGGAAAATCTGTTCAGGTGTCACTGGCTAATAATTGAAACCTTCCATTAGGTTCCCATAATGTACTGATGTACTTCAGGTTACCATAAAGTACTGATATTATAATTTTAGAAGCTCTCAATATGCTGTGTTGGTGTAAATATGCTAAGTGTATTAATGAACAGTGGTAAATATAATGTTAAAAGTTCATCACAGATCAAGTTAAGATCTACAAGAATATATGAATCTATCATTTTATCATAATAAATGCATAGCAGCCAACTGTACAATATTTTACCTTCTTAACCCTTCTCCTGCTGAACTTCCCCATGGGAATACATGTTATACACTGAATAGCCTGGTAAATTTAATGTGGTACAGGTGTACAGAATTGAAGGCATCCATGTACATCATTTCTTTCAAATAATGTCATCATATTATACATCAAATTGAAGCTCAGAAAATTTTCAATTCCACTATGATGTCATTTTATTCCAACAATGTAACATTAATCATAAATTTCAAGGATTTTGACCCAAAGTCCCGAAAAATTGTATAATTTTACAACTGGCAGTTACATAATCAATGGGCACTCACTCACTAGGGCACTTACATGGAAAAATTTGGAAGTCCAATCACATGAACACATTAGATGTGAATTTTGGGGTAAATTCTGCATTTTTCCCTCTAAAAGTAAGCTTTTAAAATGCCAGTTTTGGTCAAAAAATATCACGTATTGACCTTTATGTTCTACATATAAATATTGAATTTAAAAGATTCATGTACATCACTTCTTTCAAATAATGTCATCATATTATACATCAAATCGAAGCTCAGGAAATTTCTTATTTCAATATGATGTCAAATTATTTCAACATTGTAACATTAATCATAATTTTCAAGGATTTTGACCCAAAGTCCCGAAAAATTGTATAATTTTACAACTGGCAGTTACATAATCAATGGACACTCACTTGCAAGGGTACTCACATGCTAAAATTTGGAAGTCCAATCAAATGAACACATTAGATGTGAATTTTGGGGTAAATTCTGCATTTTTCCCTCTAAAAGTAAGCTTTTAAAAATGCCAGTTTTGGTCAAAAAATATCACGTATTGACCTTTATGTTCAACATATAGATATCGCATTTAAGGCATCCATGTACATCAGTTCTTTCAAATAATGTCATCATATTATACATCAAATCGAAGCTCAGAAAATTTTCTATTTCAATATGATGTCAAATTATTTCAACATTGTAACATTAATCATAATTTCCAAGGATTTTGACCCAAAGTCCCGAAAAATTGTATAATTTTACAATTGGCAGTTACAGAATCAATGGACACTCACTTGCAAGGGTACTCACATGCTAAAATTTGGAAGTCCAATCACATGAACACATTAGATGTGAATTTTGGGGTAAATTCTGCATTTTTCCCTCTAAAAGTAAGCTTTTAAAAATGCCAGTTTTGGTCAAAAAATATCACGTATTGACCTTTATGTTCAACATATAGATATCGCATTTAAGGCATCCATGTACATCATTTCTTTCAAATAATATCATCATATTATACATCAAATTGAAGCTCAGAAAATTTTCAATGTCAATATGATGTCAAATTATTTCAACATTGTAACATTAATCATAATTTCCAAGGATTTTGACCCAAAGTCCCTAAAAATGTATATTTTCCAAGACTTGGAGCCACATTATCAATGGGCTCTCACTTATTTTAGAACCCATGGGTTAAAATTTTGAAGTACATTCACTTTAACACATATATTTTGATGTGCATTTTGGGGTAAATTCTGCATTTTCTAATAAAAAATGAGTTAACTCTAAAGAATGGGCGGTTTTGGTCAAAAATAACATGTGTACGTGTTCACATCTTAGTCCCATATACATACCGGTATATACAACAGGTCAAACTGCATAACTATTCACCATAAGATTGGCTGCCAAATATAATTCCGGCAATTTCTAACAAAACAGAGTATTCTGGTCTGACTTTTCAATAACAGAATCATGCAATCATTGCCTAGCAACCCCTTGTGATTGACAGGAATGACATAAATACAACGGTTTTCACATCTCACAAATGTTCTCACAGCTTGTAGCTGTACAGCAGTGGAAATTATTTACACTCAAATTAAAGTCTTGCAAGAGAGACTGATACATCAGTATTGAGTATGAGAAAATATACTGATAGTAAAAAGTATAAAATAATTTTAACTAAAACAAAATATGATATGCTTGTTATGCAAATGTATGCAAATGAGCAACCATCTCCAATTGTGCAAGTTCAGAGACTCTGCAAAGTTGAGGGCACAGGTTATTGACACGTCATTGCACAGGTTATTGAAAAAGCTTCATAATTGGAAATCAAATTGCACAGAAAAATGGAACAGGTTTACAAAATACAATTCTGAAGCAAATAAAATGACTGAAAACACTTCATAAAAAAATATCTTTCAATAAACTTCACCTCTGATTCATCAACATTCTGAAACTGTCACTGGCACACTATCATTTGATGACTTTGATGCTTGTGTAAATAAAAGATTCAATTTCAAAAGCAATGAAGAGATTTAAACTTATGATACAATCATTAAAAATGTAAATATATGGTAAATGAATAAAGAGAGTTGTGACAAGAGAAAGGGATGGACAAGTTGCTTAGCAACAAAAGGATTGTAATCTTCACAGCTGATCTGAATGACAGTGATATTTTGAAAATACTGGTTGATATCCATTGATGTCCTTGAAGGTTGTGCTACTCCAAGAAGCTCATATATTATATAATGATGTAAATGTGAAAAACACAAAATGAATTTGGAAAGATGTAAATGGAATGACTACAAATACAAAGGACTACTGGCAAGAATAACACAAGGATTGGTTACTTAGCAACAAAAGGTTGCACAGCTGACCTGGATGGCAATTATAACATTTTGAAATGGACAAATGATTTCAAAAGCAATGTAAAAATTTAAACTTATGATACAACAATTAAAAATGCAAATATATGGTAAATGAATAAAGAAAGTTGTGACAAGAGAAAGGGATGGACAAGTTGCTTAGCAACAAAAGGATTGTAATCTTCACAGCTGATCTGAATGACAGTGATATTTTGAAAATACTGGTTGATATCTCTTGATGACCTTGAACCTTGTACTATTCCAAGAAGCTCAAATATTATATAATGATGTAAATGTAAAAAACACAAAAAGAATTTGGAAAAATGTAAATGGTATAACTACAAATACAAGGGCTACTGGCAAAAGAATAACACAAGGATTGGTTACTTAGCAACAAAAGGTTGCACAGCTGACCTGGATGGCAATTATAACATTTTGAAATGGACAAATGATTTCAAAAGCAATGTAAAGATTTAAACTTATGATACAACAATTAAAAATGCAAATATATGGTAAATGAATAAAGAAAGTTGTGACAAGAGAAAGGGATGGACAAGTTGCTTAGCAACAAAAGGATTGTAATCTTCACAGCTGATCTGAATGACAGTGATATTTTGAAAATACTGGTTGATATCCATTGATGACCTTGAAGGTTGTGCTACTCCAAGAAGCTCATATATTATATAATGATGTAAATGTGAAAAACACAAAAAGAATTTGGAAAAATGTAAATGGAATGACTACAAATACAAAGGACTACTGGCAAGAATAACACAAGGATTGGTTACTTAGCAACAAAAGGTTGCACAGCTGACCTGAATGGCAATCATGACATTTCGAAATGGACAAATGATATCTCTTGATGACGCCGAATGTCTTATTTCAGTAAAAAATTCAAATAATGCAAATAAATATAAAGAACCAAAAGACTTAGAAATGTAAATGAATTATTGGTAAATAATGGGGCTCCTGACATATGGAGGACAGATTGAATGTTTAGCAACTATGTTTATGTAACTTTGAAACCTTCATAGTTGATCCAATAGCTTTCAATTGACAAAGAGTTTTGAAAAACTAACGTGCAATTATTTGTATGAGAACTTTCTGGGTCCACAAATTCAACAAAACTTACACGTGGTCATTTGTATCAGAACTTTTCGGTGCACACAATTCCCAAAAACTCACTTGTAATTATTTGTATCAGAACTTTCGGTGAACACCATTCTAAAACTTTACATGTGTAATTATTTGTATCAGAACTTTCAGTAAATCCATTCTAAAACCTTACATGTGTAATTATTTGTATCAGAACTTTCGGTAAATCCATTCTAAGCACTTACATGTGTAATTATTTGTATCAGAACTTTTGTTGTACACCATTCTAAAAACTCTCACTTGTAATTATTTGCATCAGAACTTTGGGTGTACAATATTCCAAAAAACTCATGTGCAATTATTTACACTACTAAGCACAATATTGTGCTTGGCATCTTTCATTATTTTGGATGACTAATACCCTTCAGAGTAAGACAAGAAAAAAAATCTGTTCAACAGACCCATCCAATCCATTTTGAGTCTCTTCAATTAATTTGATGCTGACCCTCACTTACTGAGCAAAACGGGGCAAAAAAAAAAGTGAGCGCGATGTCATTTCAAGAAATGAACTCAAGCTGACCTCACAGAACCTATTACTGATTATACTATTTGAAAAGCAAAAGGGAACAGAAAGTTACTGAGACAAATATGAAAAGAGGGTCTGTTGAACAGAGTTCTTTTTCTTGTCATTTATGGAATCTTATGGAGAAAATTAATTTTCCTCATCTGAAGAATTACTGCATCCAGAAGCTTGTCTCTCAAAGGCACGGACAAAGTCCTTCTTTGTGTGGTAGAGCTCGAAGCACGGAGTGATGCACATCGCCTTTACGCATTGCTTGCACTGGTAGGATGACTCTTTACCATATCTTTTCTTTGTCACTCCCTGTACTCTGCAATGACGTCGGTCAGCTGGGCCACACACTTGACATTCTCGAGTGATGTTTTGCTTTACCCCAAGTGGCTGGATTTTCTTGAGGAAGTGACGGCCATCAAGACGAGCAAGATTTTCAGTGGAATCAGCCTGACGTCCTCTTGGTGTTCTTTGGCTTACTGCAGGGGCACCAGATGCTACCAGCTGTTTGACGACGTCTCGGCGAAATATTCTTTGCAGGACTGGTCGCCTTCCATTCTGACTGGACCATTCTCTATACAAAATATATGCATTTAGAATGGCCAGACTCAGAACATGGAAGAAAACTTTCTTCCACCATTTGATGGTTCGCCGTCGAAAAGATGAATAGCCTACCATCTGGTCACTCCTATCAACTGCACCCATATTCTGGTTGTACATGTGGATCATTTCTGGCCGCCTGACAGAACTACCATCTCTTGTTCTCTTGCCGGTGTCGATGTTTTTGGCAGAGTGGGTTGTTGACAGCATCACCACATCTTTGCGATCTTTGTATTTCATGACCATTAGTGGACCCTTCACCATGACAAGCTTCTCACCTTTCTCCTTCAGCTTTGTCTCTTTTATTCTGGCTGGGATCCCTTTCCTGTGTCTGCTGGTACCACAGGCTAACGTGTCTTCTTTGTATAGGTCATAAAATAAAATGGGTGATGTATAGTAGTTGTCAACATAGAGAACATGCCCCTTTCTCAGGTAACCATCCATCAAGCCCATTACCAGATCGTAAGTCTTGCCCTTGCCACTGGTCGTCTCATCACTTCTACCGGTGTACAGTTCAAACTTGCAGCAGTATCCATTCGACGAGTCGCACATTTCATAGGCTTTGATGCCATACTTGTCTGGCTTATCAGGGTTGTATACCTTGAAGTGGATGTTACCACGGAACGGCACCATTCCCTCGTCGACACAGATGTTTTTGTTCGGCTGCCAGACATCCCGGAAGTTGCGCACGATGTTCCGGTATACTGCTCCAAGTTTGAATAGTGGATCGTAGCCGTCCCGTCCTCTTGGGATATAATTGTCGTTATTTGCGAGATGGAAAAACGACAAGATGTTGAGAAATCGATCTCGCGACATGATCGATGGAAAAAATGGAGTCGCAAGGACGGGATCGGTTGACCAGTAGTCGCTGATGTCTTCGTGGGTTACCAGTCCCATAGCCAATACCACACCGACGAAGAGTTTCATTTCATTGGGGGTCGTATCAGTCCAATGGCGAAAGCGAGAATGTGGCAGTAACTGCGTACCTGATAGATAATCCCTTGCATATTTGTTGGTTTGAAGGGACATCACATCAAAGGAGTCGGCCGGAATCATCAGCAAAACGAAATCTAAAAAACTTGGGTCCGCTGGAACGTCAACCTGAAAACCTGGGTCGCCAGTAAAGGGAGGTGGTAGCCGACGTTGATGGTCTGCGTTGACCCGTTGCCAACCCTGAGCATTTTCGGCGTCAAAGTCATCGTCCGAGTCATCATCGACATCTGAAAACCCTAAAAATTCTTCTCCACTATCCTCGTCGTTGAAAATTTCGCGTATTTCTGGCGGAAGATTGTGCAATCCGCCTATGTCAGGACCCGTTGCCGCCATTTTTAAATCCACCGTGACAGCTCGACCTTCCAAATCAAAACATTGCGACATTTCATCCGGGTAACATTCGAATCACGTGATCATATTTTCGCCAGACTGACCTATCACCACCAACTTTACAATACATGACACAACACGGTTAAATTTTATAAAGATCGTTTTTATTTGTCGATGTTGATAACAGTACCATGGCCCCTGGCCTGACCCGGATTATTCCGGGTTCAGTTTAGGAGTGCGCCCCCAACGCCCGGAATATTCCGGGTTCAGCAGGAGAAGGGTTAAGATCAACTGCAAGTAAGAATTTCAAAACATATGGCTTTGGACAGACAAATCAAAAACAAATTATGTACCAATAAATGACTATATAAGATCACAAAGCACACTGACATACAGTTGTATGCCTTGACAAAATGGTAAAATGAGAATCAAGACCATGCAGGAACATTAAGACACTGCCATCTCGTGATAGAGATCTAAACTGATGGTTTGATAACAAACAACTTGTGCATTAAGATGCAGATTGAGACATCAACTTATATTCCAAATGCTTAACGAGTGATATTTTAAGATATTTTCCATTTAGACTAAATAACTGCAATATTATGCCGTTTATGTTGAATGTAACAGATCTTCTTCATGTGCAATTTTTTGACAAACCTTTACATATGATCTTACAGCTTATCTGAAAATACAGTGATTTCTTTTCACAGACGACATAAATGAAAATTTTCAGGTCTCTCTACTGAACATTCTTTGACTCTGAGAAGGCCATAATTTATCAACAAAAATAATAGAAAAATGACAACTTTGTGGTAGTTCTGATACGTAGGGTCCCAAATAGGGTATGATTTACTATATGTAAATAAGAAAAGTTGAAGTAACACATGAACTGTTCATGTGTTACTTCAACTTTAATTATTTGGATATTGTAAACCATACTCTATTTGAGACCCTATGTAAAGTTATCCCAATTGTTTACAGCGTATTTGAATAGAATACATCCTAAGGTCAGCCTGTAAACAAATCGGCAAGCAACTGAAGTACACACTTATGTCTTTCTGCTTAAGGAGATAGTTACACTTACCTTTGTGAGAGCTTCTATGTTCGCCTTAGCACCAATGAGAATCTCTGCAACATCTTTATGGCCATTTGCGGCAGCATAGTGCAGTGGAGTAAAACCATCCTGAAGAGTGAAATATGAAAACAATGAAGAACACATATTTGTATACAATTATGAAAATAGATTCAGAACCCATCGATAATACAAATAATATATATCCTTTGAAAAGATTACTGGCATTATTCGTAGATCTGAGGGACAAAAATTCTCACAAATGAAATTACATAGCATGACTGTATAAGAACTAGTCTTTTTTGAACTCTTTATAAAATGTCATGTTACTTGAGTAGGCACAATCCCCTTATGCAACAAGTCATTGACAATGACATAGTCCCCACTTGTAATAGGAGTATTAGTCTTGATGGGGCAGGAAAATGTGGTCATTAAAAAGTATCACTGGAGTGTATACCTTTGTGAGAGCTTCTATGTTTGCCTTAGCACAATGAGAATCTCTGCAACATCTTTATGGCCTTTTTGGGCAGCCCAGTGCAGTGGAGTAAAACCATCCTGAAAAGCGAAATACAAAAACAATGAAGTACAGGTATTTGTATACAATTATGAAAATAGATTCAGAACCCATCAATAATACAAATAATATATATCCTTTGAAAAGATTACTAGCATTATTAGTAGATCTGAAGGACAAAAATTCTCACAAATGAATATATATAGCATGACTATATAAGAACTAGTCTTTTTGAACTCTTTATAAAATGTCATGTTACTTGAGTAGGCACAATCCCCTTATGCTACAAGTCATTGACAATGACATAGTCCCCACTTGTAATAGGAGTATTAGTCTTGATGGGGCAGGAAAATGTGGTCATTAAAAAGTATCACTGGAGTGTATATGTTCAGATCTATGGACACATAGGTCTATGTCATTGTTCCCAATTTGAAACAAGAGGCATGTCTAAGTTATGGTTCTAAATCGGGAAAAAAGATCAGACCTCTAGCTGTATTGGCCAGCCAAGAAATACATATGTGCATAATAAATGAGGTACAAGATGTGACATCTTAAGGTCTATTATCCTATAAAAAATTGAAGCGTAAAGAACTTGTGGTCACTGAGTTATGCATATATATGCATATTCAAGGTCAAAGGTCATCAAGGTCACATGACATTTTGAAAAAAAAACATTGTATTGCTAATTAATCCATATATGCCAAAATTCAGACCTCTAGCTCTATTGGCTTGCGCACAATTATATATGGGCATAATTAACAAGGTAAAGCATGTGTTGTCATAAGGTCTCCCATCCTACTAAATATAAAGGACATAGCACTTATGGTTACTTATTTATTGACATAATCGTGTATTTTAGGTAAAAGGTTATCGAGGTCACATGACATTTTGTCAAAAAATTTCTATTATATAGCCTGTCCCTATATACTAAAAATCATACATTTACCTCTATTGGCTTGCTCAAAATTAGATATGCACATAATTAATGAGGTACAATATGTGGCGTCATAAGGTGTCCCATCATACGAAATATGAAGGGTGTAGCACTTGTGGTTCCTGAGTTATGCACAAATATGTATATTTGAGGTCAAAGGTCACTGAGGTCAGGTGACATTTGTCAAAAAAATTGTATTGCTAAGTTATCCCTACATACCAAAAATCAGACCTCTAGCTCTATTGGCTCGCTCAAAATTAGATATGTGCATAATTAATGAGGTACAATATGTGGCGTCATAAGGTGTCCCATCATACCATTCTGAAGGGTGTAGCACTTGTGGTTACTGAGTTATGCACAAATATGTATATTTGAGGTCAAAGGTCATTGAGGTCACGTGACATTTTGTCAAAAAAATTGTATTGCTAAGTTATCCCTACATACCAAAAATCAGACCTCTGGCTCTATTGGCTCGCTCAAAATTAGATATGCATATAATTAATGAGGAACAATATGTGGCGTCATAAGGTGTCCCATCATACCAAATATGAAGGGTGTAGCACTTGTGGTTACTGAGTTATGGACAAATATGTATATCTGAGGTCAAAGGTCACCAAGGTCACGTGACATTTTGTCAAAGTGTCTGAGATATCTGCGTGAATGGATGGACTCACATGGATGGACTCACGGACTGACATGACCCAATCTATGAGCCCCCTGGACTTTATCTGTGGGACTAAAAACTGTGTCACTGCATCCTTTTTGCAATATGAACACGATGAGAAACTAAATTTTTATTTTTCTTGGCCTTATACATGGAGACTATGGACTGCCTTATACATGGGAGTCTATGGACTTCCTTATACATGGGAGTCTATGGATTGCCTTATACATGGGAGTCTATGGACTAGACTGTCTTATACATGGGATTCTATGGAGGTGAAAACTAAAAAGTCCTCTAACACGGCCAAATTTGATCGCATTGTGAAACAAATCGACGTGCATCTGTATGAGGTAGGGTACTATCCTTGTACCAAGTTTGAACAAAATCGCTCCAGGCGTCTCTGAGATATCTGCGTGAACGGACGGACGGACGCACGGACATGACCAAACCTATAAGTCCCCCCGGACGGTGTCCGTTGGGTCTAATAAATGATATGCTCTCACATTGGGATTATTTTTTATTCAAGAACATTACTATCTGTTGAAAAAATAATTAGAAATCAAAAAAAAAGATACAAAGCAACTTATTTCCTTTTGGCCAGAAAAAATAGCCTACAAATCTATAGTGTACCAGGGTATATGTCCAACTCCTGTTATATATGTATATATACATTTGCCATGTGTAGTGGTGTCGTCCTCTATGGTAAAGGTTTTGCCTGTAAGCCTTGTTCTGGTGTTGGCAAGCATGGCATGGCAGCTTACAAATAAAGTTCATGTGTTCACGTTAGTTCCTCGTTGTGTCATTGCTGCCAATAATCAAACACCAGCGGGTCAGTCACAATCAATGTGCGCTAGATGATTTTCATTTGTTATGGACATATATCTGCTATTCAGACTGATATTATATTGCTTATTTGTTTCTAATAAATAGTAATAGTTGTAACTAACTTGGTCACATAAAGAAATATTGCATATATTGTGCAGGTTTGGTTGTACATCCACAAAAGTGCCTTTAAAAACTGTAAAAAGTAGCGTTATGCTGTTTCACTTCAAAATGTACTTAATTTCAAAATGTTTTTTGGAACACAGTGTTAAAATTGTGGAATTTTTAGCTTACATATGTTATTGCAGAATACCTAACCTTTCTTTCACAAGTTATTTCATGTGATTACGTGCATCGGAACAGAAACTGTGGTAATATTGAATTTAATTCCAACCTCAACATCCATGGCAAGCATTTTATACACCAAATTAAATAAAATTGCATATTGTATTGTTTTGTGAATAAATGAAAATGGAGATCGTTGTGGTCTGAATTTCTTGTAGCGTCCGTGACACACTCATATCTTAAGGACAACAGGAGTTATAAAAGATCTGATGTCACAGGCCTAAGTGTCAATAGGTGCCTACCTTAAATAAACAAATTATATAATTACTGTCCCTTGCATTCACTATTAATATTCCTAAAATATGCAAATGTAGCATCCGTGACGGTGTAGCATCCGTGACGGTGTTTACTACATTATTAATAATTAATAACTATTTAAAACATTTCAAAGCAGTTAATCAACTGAAAATATAAATACTAGTGTGTATTGTGTGTACATACATGGAGTTGGGTTACAAAATGTCTTCAAGGCATAAAATTGTAAATTTGCACAAAATTGATTTTTTAAAAAGTAATAAAACACTCAAAAAGTTATGTTGAGCCTCAACCTGTAACACTTAGATTGGTGTTTTTTTAAGAATGCAGTAATTATATTGAATATGTTATTAGAATTCTAGTGAAAAGAACAATGAATTCTGTGCTGTATATGCATTTATTATTGTGTATTCCATTTCAATTCATTATGTCATGGATGCTACAATAAAATGCAAACATTGTTTTTCAGATTATAAGCCAATCTAAATGTGAAATAACCATCACATTTTATTGTTTTGTTATCACATTTTGAATTTTAAAAAATCAAGGGGGTAAGAAATGACATTTGTGTTAACTCTGTCTCCACCACTTTCACATATTATGAAGGCAGAGAGTACGAACGTAAAGTTGGCGTCATCCTCATCCTCATCCTCAGGTGACCTTTCTAGCTGATGCTAAAATGACACTACTCAGCATCAGCTTCAGCGTCGTATCCAAAGATTGTGGAGGTTACGCTACCCGATGATGGATAAATGATAAAATTTGCCCATAACTTAAGAAAATAACAACTCCATTCTTTCTCAACTTTCTTTTGAATCCTAAAACTGGTTCGCAGGTAAATCGTTAGAATATCTCATATGGACTAGTTTTTTGGAAATGTTCGTAATTTTCAGTCCATGGATCCGCGGATGTGTTTGTTAGTATCCTCTGAACTCTTGCGTTAAGATTTTCCAAAAATTGGTGCAAAAAAGGTATACATGGTCCGAAATGTGTAAAAATCGCCACCATGAGAGGTGATATGAAAGCCCTAATTATTCAAAGGACATATAAAACAATTAACTTGTATAACTATGACTTGAGGCCTGAAAAGTCAATATATTAAACATAAAACCTTTGAACTTTAAGGAAATTAAGGGCTAAGAATGTTGCGTTATAACTACAACGTGAGAAACGGATATTGAGAGGAGAGGTAACTAAATATTATGAAATGCAAATCCCACTGTGTTTTAATTAACATTTACAGTGATATGAAACTTGGAGCACATTTTTAAAGTCGTTTTTACACTTATCATTCCATCAGACGCATTCAGGAATAATCAGATCTGACGCCGGTGGAGCTGACACTGTAGCGTCATCCTCATCCTCATTTTCGCGTGACCTCTGAGGCTGAGGATGAGGATGAGTATGACGCCAACTTTACGCTCGTCAGAGAGTACAGATATATTATAGAACAGAGGTCAAAGGTTGGCAGACTACGTCTCTGATCTCCAGCCTCACCTACCGGTAGGTGTGTGTGCGCCCCATCCTGACAGGTGTTAGAACAGCTGCAAGCCATTTGGATTTCTTGGGTGGTGTGTCAGATACATTGTAGCAAATTTTATTGTGGGACCACAGGTCAAAGTTTAACAACCTGTCCCTCAAGGCTGATCCAGGTGTCTAGTTTTATCTTGGTTTTACACTTTAAGTAAGGCACAAGCAATGTTAACTTCTGTGTTTTTTGACATATTGAAAGTTTATTACTGGTATAGACATTTTTCACATACTCCAACTGATTTTTGCAGTAGTTGCTATTGCTTTCTTGTTCAATTTAAAGAAATTGTCAATGTTTTGACACAATTTTCACAATTTAAATGTTTGATAGAGAAAGGTTTTGGAGAAAAGAGAAAGAAAAAACCAGATTGTTGATTGCTTTTTATATTTCAAATTGACCTAACTTTCAAGTTTGATTTTGGTAGCATCCGTGACAAAATTACATGTCATACTAAACAGAAAATAATTTAGAAAGAAGTTCATTTTGATTACACTGAATGGTATTAATATTGTTGCTATAGCATGGTTAATTCATGACAATAAAACTTTTAAATACAGCATACCAGCGGAAGGACATGGAGAAGTTGAAAGTCCTATTAAAAAATACGATCAATATTGTTGTATTTCTCACTAAACTTGAGGTTGTGTTTATTCATGGAAAAATTAAGTAAATCATACAAAGTATAGCTTATTTTAATGCCAATATGCATCTTTTATATTGTAATAACATATGAAAGCATTAACAAATCATTGTTTAAAATTTTATTATGACATTTGTGTTTCATGTACAACATTTCTGTAGCGTCCGTGACACTGTGTCGACCATATAAAACAACGTGCACTGTGGTAAAACTAATGACGTTTGCTTCACCAAATTTTAGGAAGATATGCCCCATACCATAACCTTTCAACATATTATTTAACTGGACAGTTATCATGAACTTGAAATTTTGACCTAAGTGACACACTCTAGCGCACCCTGATTGTGACTGACCCGAATGCTTAAACATATTTGATTATAGCCAAATGTCCCCTTAGTCAATTGTTCAATATCTGATGAAAATTATTCAATCTCCTACTCAATAAACCCACTGTTATTGCATGTGAGAACGACAATGATAATATATTCACTCTAATTAGGGACAAGTCAAGTCAAATAGTTTGAGCAAAATTTCAATTTAAAAAGTCAGCTAATTTTGCTGTGAATATTTTTGAATTATCAAACTCTCTCAAATACCAACGTTTTGAAAGCTATTTGTGCCTGTATGCACACACAGGGAAGACGATGATTTTTGTGAATTGAAATAAATGACAGAAACAGCAGATTTTTTTGACTGGATTTAGCTAAAATTGAAATGGTTAACAGTTAATGTGCTGTAGACTTTGATTTCATTGCCTGTCTTACTAATGATACTGAAAATGTCATCGTCACAGAAGATATGACAAAGCTGTTCAGAATTTACAGGCCTGCAAATTTTAACAGTTGGGACCTTAACCTAAACGAGAACAAGAGCGGAACTCTTGTTGACCATCGCGTCAGTAACAAGCCCACAGTGACCACAGTCAAACACACCAGTGCACTACCGTACACACAACCGCAAGCTACCAAAATATGAATAAAAGTCTGGAGTTGCCATCCCACTTTATTATTACTTCTCAACATAAACTGCCTCGTTCAAAATCTGTATGTAAAATTTGAATTACACCATGACGCTTGTAGATAAATATAGTAGAGATCAAGTTGAAAAAAGTCCACCGTTTATTATAACACACATCTTTCCTATCAACAGCTGGAAGAGCAAGAGGCTGAGGGTCATGTTAGCATAAACACCAAAGTAGTATTCTCGCCGTAAAATCTTCAGTTTGGCGTTATAAAACCTCACATGAACATTGGCACTTTAAAAATATGTGACCGTGAAGACATGTCTAGCCAAATTCTTGGGAAGAGATAAATTAAAATTGGACATGATGTAAATATCGGGCACACTGGCAGCAGCCGAGCCGGGCGGCTCTGCTGGCCATTTCTGTGACGGGAGTGATCAGCTACGCTTCCGCAGGTTTTTTTTCGTGATTAAGTGTCAGCGATATACACAGAGTTCATTGTTTCATGACTGCGAAATTCTCAGAGAAGCTAAAATATTTTAGGGGAGACTTAGTCGAGCAGAAGGAAACAGATGACGACAACGCAACTGCTACGTCAAGAGTATGAAACTTCTTTGCTACACATTGTATCACTGTTACTGGCAGCGCCGTGCACAACCTATCGTTCAGTCTCGCAAAGAGTCAGTCAATCAGGGGTCAATTACTACGTAAACTTTTTAGGAATATAAAATTCGATATCTCCTAACGTTACTAATTATAGAGTTACACATACTCGAGATGTAGTACTTGTATTTATTTATTTATTTATTTATTTACAATCACTTTCGTAAAGCAGCTGAATCGGCGTTCAGTCCTGGTGGATGTAAACACGGCCGTACTTCTCCCTGGGCCCCCGCATCCCCTTGACATGTTTTGGGCAACCTGTCGCAGTCTTGCTGCTGTTCTCGCTCTTGTCAACAGTTGATGATGATACACACGAACGTTTTCTGGTGACAATGGTCATACTGGTACGGCATTGTGATTACATAATCGATGTAGTAACTCCAGGAATTAAAGTCTATCTTACCGTACATCTGGCTTCCAAACCGTGTTTATTCGACACGAAGCACGGCACTCGAAAATGTGCACCGCAGAAAACGCTTGTCTGAATGCCTCTTTTCAGACCCTTTCCTGTAATTTTGGCAAATGCGGCTAATACGGCATCCTAAAATGCAATAAACTGACAATGGCTGCAGTTACTTCAGCCACCAAAAGCGTAAGTTCTCACCATTTTGAAGCCACAGCAGTAAGCATTCGCTATGGCCGAGGTGAACACACTCACTCGTACGTTCAATTAGTTACATCATTTCCGGTGGCAATGCCCGCGAATTCCAAAACCACCCGAATGGCAGCCAATTTCAAAGTCGCACAACATACTGCATTTTTATAATATTTATCCGCGTCGTTTCCTTGGGGTGATGCATTTATTTGATAAAGTAGGGATGGCAAAATCATATAGCATGGCTCATTTTAAGCAAAATTAACTTTGAATTTATGCGGGACATACACTTTTACTAAATTTTCACAAAATTTTACATTAGGGCACAAATTTCAATCATAGGAGAAATACTGGCTTCCATGTTCTTTATTTACATTGACAGGCACATCGAATATCAATGCAAAAATGTTCCAACAAGCCAAAATTAATGTCATTGACAAAGGATGTGGTGAAATGGAATGACCGACTTATGCATCTGATAATAGTTCATGAAAGTCATGGTTGGATTTAGGGCACTAGTGGACTATACAACTCATGATCTAGCTGCAATTTAGAAGCATTTATATTCTCAAATATGAGACTCTATATGTAATCCGCTGCATGCTTTGTTAACAGAAATAGTTGCATGAACTTGGAGCCTTCTAAAAACTAGAAAATATTTTCATTGAATCAATTGCATGAAAACATACAACCTTTTTATGTAATTCACAAGTATTTAAAATCATTCAATATCATGAAGAAACCTAACATAAATAGAAATAAATTTCATTCTAAATTGTTGTTTAATAACATGTTCAAGCTGTTAAGGGAACACACAAGTATTTCCTGTAATGTCTTTGTATAATTTGACACCTGTTTGCTCCAAAGGATAGATAAAATAGAGCCCCTTGGATGGTCATCTAATGACTTGCTGAATATTGAAAGGCCCGGTATAAAGAGCCAGTATTGACTTAATTTTCTTTAGGTAAAAGCAAACTGTGAAATCAACCATACAGTCACAATGTGCCAATATTCTCACTAATAAACTCTAAATACCTGATACTGTTTATTGAGACACTAAAAATTGCATTCAAGACCCGGGCTCAGCTCAAAAAAATAGAAGCAATGGACATACTTTTTCTTCCTAGATTGCGTAATGTAATTAATATCTGAATTATGTTGTGTTACCCCAGCATTTCCTGTTCGGGTTTGTTGGGTAGCTCCTCATCCTAGTCCCTGTTGTTTGCTGCAAAGTGAGAGTTATTTGGCTTGCTGTGAGAACCGTGACAAAACGTGCAGAATCCCTGAAGCAATCGTGACAAAATGCGCACTAACCATAACGGTAGAAGAACATGACAAAACGTGAAAGGACCATGATATTGCCCTGCTTCCCATCCTACTACGGGCAATCTCCAAGTTTTGTAGCGGTCTACTTTGTTCTGTCACATTTCCTTGTGTTCAGCCCTTTTTACTATGACCTACCAGGTTTCTCATCCGTACCGTCACAATTTTAAAATTTGGACGGAAACCATGGCAATCACAGCTAGTCACATTTGCCCATTCCGTCCTTCCACGTTGTCTAACGTCAATCCTATTTTGTCCACGGTAGCCTGAAACAGGACTGCCATGGTCGCCGGGAACATAGTGTGAATATAGCATTATGTATGAAGCCAAATCTCTTGACCAGGATAAATTTGCAGACATCAATTTTCTTCCTAAATCAGACCTAGTCAGTCAGAATGAGTGAGTAAATCCTTTGCTTATATGTCACCTATAGTTCATATATTTGATTCAACATTGGCGCTGGTTATTAAAAGCATTAATATCCGAATATTGTTTTCAGATGGTCAATATAAGCAATTTCATTTACCTTAAAATAACTGAAATTTATGAATCTAAACTTGACCTATTCTTTTTATCTTTGAACTTCCCATGTTATGCATTGCGTATTCAACAAATTAAGTTTAAGTGGCAAAGAATGCTCCCTGACTTTACTTGTGTCATAAGATTAAACTTGCTGCTTAGTATGCAGACACATGAAACATTTAATAAAATAATTGATCATTTTCAGTTTTCCCTGACACATTTTGTCATAACAACAGAACATTCATAACCAGCAGCAATCAGATTCCACAGTCAAGTAGAAAGATTATTGTCAAGTAACTTTAAAGGCGCCCTTCTCAATCCCAGGTTCTCGCATTAGCAAATGTGTCAATAGCCCATTAACAGTTTGTCATTCTTTTGTTTTCCATTGAATATTTCATCAAGTAACTAATATTTATATTAGATAAATCTGATAATTGAGAGGGGGCTTTAAGCGATATTTCATGCTGTACTGGTATTCTATGACAAACAAACAAGCCAGAAAAAGGCAAAAGACATTGGGTGGGGAATAAATTATACAAGTTGTTCACAACTCTCCTTTTAATCATATTTACTAGGTTGATTGTTTTAAAGTCTCCTTATTTGTACTTGTATGAAAATTATTTGTGAGAAATAATAGTATTTTATAAAAATACCTATTATTACGTTCACAAAAATGCACATATTGAACTTCAGTTGCATCGCTTGACTTCATGCAGCCATCAGTATCACACACTGCGTACTATGATGCATAGATGTAATTGTTCCCTAATCGGGTAATTTTTCTTTATTCTTTATATTTCTCCAAGCCTAAATTTGTTTTCTTGCAAAAAACAAAATCCTAATTGAGTCTGCTTTGAAAGTGTTGACTGCTGTTTGAATAATATTAACACTGTGTCAGCAAGTTGCCAATCATTTTGTTTCTTTTGGTAACTTCAGAGAGGAACAGCACTCCCATTCACGTAAGAGGCAAATACTGGATGATTGCATGCTCTATGTACACATACCAATCTTCCACAAAGTTTTAGATAAACAAGTCATCGTTGATGAACAGTCCCCACTTGTGAATGGGTACTTTGATTATACCGGTAAGTCCCTAGAGAGGATAGAGTCTGTTCATTAATTGGGTCTATGATTAAATGTGCCTAAACTGCTGCCCTTACTCTGCGGCAAAACACCTCTCCGAGTCATAACAACATCAAGTACTTGCTCTTGCGTAGCACTGACAGGATGCTTTAGTAGTGTAGACTGTAGATATTTAATAAACCCTGTTCCGAGACTGCTGCAATTACGCCGTTCACACGGTCATATCCGTGACAACGACTTCTCCAAGTGACCTGAAACATGCAGCTCAAAAATGACGTGAATTTGCAACAAATTAATAGTAGTTGTTTTGGGACTACGCACATACATACGTGAACACATGGAGGTAGCGGACAGTACCATATGTTACTTCTCAAACAGGAGCTTGCAGTAAAGAATTTTTCTATCAATAAGGTGTGAAAATAAATCTTTTGCCAGTAAGATTTCTGACATGTTTTCAGAATGGAGTCTCAGAGGTACGAGCTACCATGTTAGGTTTGGATGGGACGGGTTGCACTCACTTGGCGGTATCGTGAAAGGACATGGCTTCAGCAGCAGTCAAAATTTGTGAATTTGGCATCTCCCTTAACGCTTCAAAAGTTTGTAAGATTTTACAGGAATTGCTGAAATCTTTGAGATTCTGGCCAATTTAACCTCAGGCTAAAATAAATTCCCCTGTCACAGCTTTTAAATGTTATTTACAGAAAGTACAAATGAGTCAGGTTCCAGGTATCTAAGACCCCTTATAAACAGGAAGTGAGACTGAATCTGAGACTCTCAAATTGAAGAAGATACTAAATGCGACCTCATTTGAGATTATATCTGAGACTCTCATTCATTACAATAAACAGCAAATGCGACTTGATCTGAGACTATACCTGAGACTCTCAATGACCGTTTAAATGACATGTGTGACTGGCGCTGAGAAGTAGGAATCGAGATACCTTCTAGCTCTTGCAGTTAATCATAGACCCTTAATTGACAAGAACGATCATGGTGTACGGCGTGTCAACATCAACGTACATATGTCTCTATATGCATTACTTTGGCTTTCTTTCCCCTTCATTTCTCATATCTCATATTACAGTAAATTATGGAAAATAAAGGTAAATAAAACAAATACTCTATATGTATAAACGTGACATCGTGACATACTACTCAGTTTTTCGAGTGTGTTACAATGCATGTAGTACTTACTATTCGAACTACGCTATTGCATGATACTGAAGTTCAAGAAAGGTAAGTCAGTTCTTACTTTACAATCAATTTAGCTGGTGTATTTATGTAACTCATTGAGAATATTGATAAAATATGGCGAATAGAACCGATAAATGGGGACTAAGACATGAAACTAGCGAAAATAGAGAGAGAATGAGCCGACGTCAGATGCACACTTCGCGGTATCGGCCGTCGTTCACGCTATACTGTTTATCGAACCATCGACGTCACGTCCGTTTCTAGCTCCATGTGTCCGGTGAGGATATACTTTTACCTTTGACTTTCATGAAGTTTGACATTCATTTGTGAATTTTTTTATTACTTTTTGATTTCACGATGTCGGGCTTGCTTGTAACTCAACATATATTGAAACACTTGCTCGTTTGGCCACAGTCCTGTGGAGGGACCGTGGTTTGGCTCTTGATTTCCATTATTTCGAATTCATATGACGACAAATTTGCAATTTCGTGTCTGTCAAACAGCTTCAGCTGTGTCATCCCCTGTCCTGCAGTCGACAGCTATTATGAATGAACAATTAAAAGCCCGTATTTATATGACACGATATCAATTGTCATTTGAAAAATTGTTTTCATTTCTGTTAGAAACTCCAAGATGATGTTTTGGAAATCGAACGGGAAAGGCCATATTCTCGGTACTCCAATCGATCAGTCCATGAGGTAAATTTCACTTCAATGATCCGCCCATGGATGTAAAAAAATAGACAATCCGCCTCAGTAAATATCTGAAGTTGCTACAGGAAATCTCTCGTCTGTTCACGGGTCTTTTTCGTCTTTCATTTTAGTTTCAAGTTGTTCATAGGGTAAGGAAGCTAGAAATCCAGCAAAACATCACTCTAGGGTCTGTGATCAAAAGCATGAGCGCATTTTGTCATCAGCTGTCAGCAGGTTGTTTCAAACCCGCGACAGGGACTCGGAAACCCGCCATAGTGTCACAGGACGCTAGATCTATATTGTATGTAATTGTGTGCTTTCGTCTGGTCCGTTTCAAGGTTTATTGACTCTGAATAACCTAATCACGGTCGTGACTCCCGTTTTTGACATAACTATATAAATACCCGTCGGGATTGAGTGTTCATGGCGTCCCCTTTCACTTTGACCAGCACTTTGAATCAGTCTGTGGATCGTACGTCCCAGCCCGATCGGTCTCTCGGTCTCTCGCCGATTTTTAAAACCTGGTAAATAAAGTTCTTTGCAGTCAGATATAATATTTCTATTCTCCATTATGTAAAGATGAATGTCTCATTCATATTTTTATTCAGACGAATATATCAAGTTCTTGGTGTTTGGAAATAAGTGTGTTTCAATAATTTCCATTGGGACTTCATTGATGAATTCACTCAGCCATTCGCTCATGATACACAGCACTATACTTCAATGGAGATCGTATCGCTTTTTTAGCAGTGACTTTGATCGTTTTCATTCGACCAAGGAGATAAATAAATGCTGACGAGCACTAACAATGTAAGCTTACAGACCCAGGCCACTTCACATCCTCACTATCGCTTGCACTTTCAAAGTGAGCACGTACACTTCGAGCCCTGACATTCGCTCTCCTAATTTTGGCCCTGTACTTGTCCATTTCTGGTACCAAATTCACTTGCAAATATACATCACAAAGCGAAATGGGAGTCTCAAGTTCAGTCGCAAACGTGATTGCACTTTGACTCTTCTATGAACTGAGAGTCTAAGAATCAGTCACATTCCTTATCATTTGGGGTCGTCATGAGTTTGAAGTAGCAATTATTGGACGATTCAGAGGTCAGAATTAGAGCAAGAATTCCGGTCCATGAGGTTCCGATCAAACATGGGAATGAGTATGGAGTGTCTGGTTTACGGCTGCACCGCCTATTCAGACACTGAGACAGGGGTGTCTGTAAATGTGGTAACTAGCCATAACGATCAGTAAAGACCAGAAATGAGCAGTAACGAGCAATAACGACCTAGAACTAGACAGAACGAGCCAATAACGATCCGTAACGAGCCAAAAAAATTTGATCTGACCCTAAGTTAAACTACAAGTGCAGTTCCCCCAAGCTTAGAAATCACGCCCTCTATGATGTTTGGTATTGCAAAAATTGTGCAACAGTACTCATACAGTAAGCAATAACAAGCTAGAAATAGAAAGTACGAGCCAATAACGAGCAATAATGAGCAAATAAAAATGATCTGTCCATAAATTGAACTACAAATGCACTTCCTGCCTGTCCTTGAAATCCCACCCTCTACGACATGCTTTGTACAATCTCGAAACCTCTGCGGCAGTGCTCAGTAAACACGTGGCGTACGAGTGAAGCCTGATAAACATTTTTCAAATAAAAAGAAAAATTCACATCATTATGTAATGTTGATAAAAAAAGACAGAAAAGTCAGTTCCCAGACAGCTCATAAACTTGAGCGTGCGTAGCATCCGTTTTGCATTCATGAAACCACATTTGCCTGAACTCTGACCTTGCCCGTGATCATGGTAAGGGACTGGAGAGAGATTATGAGGGGAGGGCCCCATTTTAAAAATTAAATCCGGAGTCTGTTGGGCAAACCATTGATAAATTCCCCGACAAAACAAGCGATATTCCTACATTTATATATGTTTGATAGCTGATATTATATTTTATAGAAATTTGGAGGTAAGAAGTGCATGTGTGTGCATGAAATATGATTTGTCTCTAATTTTACTCAAGCTGTTGAGCTACTATATGGCAATCTATGAGAACAGCACGGACTCTTTTTGCGATACAATTCTGACTATGTCTTTGCATTTGTAAATGGTTGTCAAATACAATGTGGTGTTTGGAAGTAAAGATGTGAGATTTAAAAATTGATATGTGAATTTCGGGCGAAAACTACAACCGTACTTCACATGGTAATCCAGAGACAAACTATAAACAATTTTTCCCTTACAAAACCACAGGGGGGAAAATCAGTCCCCTGGGGTTGGGAGGGAGGGTTTTTGTGCAACTGTTTCCTTTATTTGATTTTATTTTGATTATTTCAAAGGATAAGGCTATTCTTTAAAAGGTTCAAGGTATATTTTTGTTTTGAGCACGTCAATTGATGTGCGTCACTTCTTTTCATGGAAACACGTTTGAAGTTCACAATTCACTATTTTTCCTCAGCGTCATGTTGAAAAACATCAGCCCGCCCGTCTTATAATTTCTTTTCTGTCCGTTAGCATGAGTAATCCATTGGGGAAAAGAACTTTGGGGGGGGGGCTCTTATTGCCCCTTATTGGCTCGTTTTCTCTCTTGTTCTGGCCCCTTATTGCTCGTTATTTCTCGTTACTGCTTGTTTCCTGTCGTTATTGACTGTAATAGCTACGCTGCAGCTTATTACTGGTAACGAGCCGCACCATTTCCAAACATGCCGTAGAGGGCAGGATTTCCAGGATTGGCGGGAGCTGCCCTGCAGATTAATGTATGGACAGATCATATTTTTTTTGGCTCGTTATGGCTCGTTATTGGCTCGTTCTGTCTAGTTCTAGGTCGTTATTGCTCGTTACTGCTCGTTTCTGGTCGTTACTAGTCATTATGGTTCGTTACCACATTTACAGACACCCCTGAGACAGGACACTCTTGCCATATACTGAGTACAGTTACCCGACGGAACGCATAATGGCAGAGATATTTGGCCATCGAAATAGTTAGCGTCTAGTTTGAAAGTGTAAAATTTAGCGTCTTTTTTAACTGAAGAATTTACCGACAAGGTTCGGGTAGAAACTACAGACAGATTCAAAGGTCGCATTACGATTTACGATGCATATGGCACTCGACTGGCCGAGTTACGGGTGATGTGATGTTATTACATACTTCACATACGTGTCGGAAAAAACTACTCCCATCCTCCGCATTTTAGTGACACATTTCAACATATTCCCCACGAAAAACATGCATATATTTTTGAAATCGCTTGACTAAACCAAAACAGACTATTAGTAGCATGCTTGACATTGAAACCTCGCGGTGGCGCAGCTTTTGGCGGTGCGATATACTGGCGCAAAATGGGAACGCACTTTGAAATGCGCCGTTGTAGTTTGCCTGTGCACTTCGCTGATTTAAGACCACTTACATAGCTCCTGAGACTGTATGTTGATATTCAGATGACCATCTAGGGGTATATACATTTGGGAACTGGGGCCAGAACTTGGTATGATCGAGACTCCTGTGCGCTAAGGCTGTGGGTCGGTGTGTCATTTGTAATGGATTGGTATCAGCAGAATGTAGAATGGATGATTCTGTGGAACTAGAGGCATTACATGTCAAAAAGCGAGTAAGCTGTTGACACTCGAAGGCTGAACTGGAGGAGACAAGTCGGGGATCGCTGCTTTATGACTAGTCGGATTGTCATTAGCCTGAAAGCTAATACAGTTGCACAGAAAGGGTAACTCTGTGGCAAGACTTAGGCATGTGCGATGTTGTCGGTTGAAATGGTAGGCAAGTCTCTGCAAGACTAGTGTCCTCGTCAGACAGAGGATGACAACAGTCCTCCTCTGATAGAGACCGGAAACGTGAAAATATATGCATCAAGCGCTGAATGATCAGAACTGTTCATCATTTGGAACCTCCCACTGATGCTTAATGAAAGTCTATGCAGAAAACAATGCTGATCAGGATAAGTAAGTACTGGTACAGTCAGTCTTTGTCCCGTTGAGGCTTGTGAGGGCAAGTATCAGCTGGGTGGTTGGCTTGTACCTTCCGTATGAATAGACATTGATGGCAGATATGATGTTCAGTTTCCCCTGTGGGTTAGGATGGTCCATAATATGTTTGCATTTACCTACTTGGTAGTCTGCGCAGTATCTGACCTTGCCCTTATTGTTGGTGTTTCCAGACATCTTACCTTGAGACAAGAATAGTCCGAGATCCATGTAACTTGCCCCCTTTCTATGGCTTGCAGGACTTTGTGGTGAAATTGTCTCACTTTAGGCCAGGAGTAAATTTCGGTGAGATGAAGGTGATCTATTAGGCGCTCTGCTCTATACTATCTGTGACTTTCTGGCTCTTCATGGAAAATGATAGACAACTCACCATGCACAAGGGGCAGAAGTAATAGTTTTGAAAAATCATGAGGTCATCTAGACTCCCAGCACTGGGCGTGGATGTGAACTCGTGGGGCCATGACACCATACACAACACTTGATCAGCTGCCTTCCTCGAAGCACCCGATTTTGGCTTTTTCTTTTTTATCTTTACTGCGAATGCCTTGTAATCTAAGTGCCTATACCTCTTTGCTTTGTGTCTCTGGTCGTTGTCTTCAATTCACTTGACTCAGAGTCGGACATGGAAAAGCTGGATGTTGATGAGACAACACCAAGATTTTTCCTTCTTTACAGCAGCCAACACCTTGTCACTCTTTTTCACTGAACTGATTGAGGTCTGAGAAGTCGTATGTGCAATTTTCAAGTCTGTTAGCTTCTGGTTCAGATCGGAATTCCGTGCCATGGCTGCCTCAAGTTCAAGTGTCAAAACCAATTGATCGTTTTCTTTCTTGATGGAGTCAAACAGCAGGGACCTGTTGTCAATACTGGCTGAGGGAGTACTATCAGAAGACCATGATTGCATTATTTTCTTTGTTTCAGGTAGAGCTAAAAAGATGGATCATCAGCACATTTGGAACTGGCTGCATTGACGTTGGTCTTCTTTTCACCCTTGGTCCTCTCTCAGGCTTCACTAACTAGAGGCTGTCTGCCATCTAAGTGGGCGATGACCAGAAGTAGAAAGAATATTACTCACATTAATGGTACAACCTTGACCAGTGGGGCTTTTATGTTCATTCACGGATACTTTACAAATGCTGCAAAGTCTCTTCGGTTGGCAGAACATCGATAAAAAGACGTCAAAAACAATTAGTGAAATAATATACTGCCATGAATGAGCAGACTGAGCAAAACGTGGGAAGGATCAGAGACAGGTTTAGGCAGAGGTTCACCAAAGACAGCGCTAAACTGACCCCGGTCCCTGAAAAAGACTGTCATATTATACAAAATTACCAAAGTCAATTTATTACACAATGCCTGTTAAAATGCATGGCAAACATCATGCATACCATTTGTCTTCATTGTTAGCCTTTCAATTCAGTCAATCTGATGTTATACTGCCCCGATGTTTTGAATACTTTCAAGTGTACTAAAACGCTACCTGTCAAGTCATAAGCTTTTCGATCAGGTCTTTCCAACAGCTATTATGTAAAATTGTGTTTTGTGTCAAGGACAAGTTTACAAATTCCTATAGGCACTAACTTTGCTCCCTTACTTGCTGACTTATTTCTGTTCTCATACGAGGCAGAATTTATCCAGAACCTTATCAAGCAGAAAAAGGTCTCTGTAGCTCGTACTTTCAACCTTACATTTAGATACATAGACGATGTTATTTCATTGAATAACTCTGAATTCAGTAAATGTCTCGCTATGATTTATCCTCCAGAATTGGAGATTAAAGAAACTACAGAAACGGCCTCTTCTGCTTCATATCTGGACATTTTACTCGAATTTGACTCTAATGGTCACCTTTCTACTAGGCTATATGACAAGAGAGATGATTTCATACTTAGTATAACCAATTTTACACACCTCATCAGTAATATTCCGCTCTCACCGGCTTATGGGTTATACATTTCCCAGCTTATTCGATATGGAAGAGCATGCAGTTCATATGGTGATTTTGTAGAGAGACATGGCCATCTTTCTTACAAACTGTTAAATCAAGGTTACAAAAGAGCAAGACTTGTCTCTACGTTCAAATGCTTTTTTGGCAAGTATCGCAAGCTGGTAGATAAATACAATCTCTCTCTTTGACAAATGATCACTGATGGCATCGGTGACATGGGGCCTTAGTTAGTGATTACTACCTATCTGACTTACAGATTGATATATGGCGGGTGCCACATGTGGGGCAGGATGCGCTTACTATTTTCGTGATTTAAAACATAGTGTAAGTGCACAAGATTATTTGTGTATATAATTTTAAGTGTGCAGGCATTATAGAAACAAATTGATGCCACCTAGCACTATCAGCTGTTTACTTCTCTTTGGAACTTAAAATTACACAGGAAGTGTCACACAAAATGTTGTCAGATTTAACATAAATTTATATTCACAAGTAAAACAAAATATCCTACATCATCAAAGCTATTCAATTTTAATGCATCTTTATGTGGATTAACATACTTTCATAAGGTGTAACATACTTTCACAATAGTTTACCATTTTAGCAAATCTTACAAGTCAAACTCATATTTGTATTTTACTTTCAATGCACAAATGGTAGAACATCACGAAGTTGTAATGCAAAAAGTATCAAAGCAATCAAATTCGAAAAAAATCTGTTTATTTTTCAAAGGACTATGTGCATTGTACTAGTGACACACTTACAATGATACCGTATGTCATTCACTGCTGATCAACCTGTTATGTAACGCATCATTTTCCGTGTTGCTGTTGGTCTTTTGAATGTTCTATAACTTAAAGCTCTTCTAGTTACAAGATACACTACTATGAACAGTTTTTGCATGGATGCTTAAAAACAGTGTTAAAATTTACAAGCTTTATGGTTAAGCTCAAGCACCATGCATGAATTACTGACTGAACAGCATATAATGGGCTAAAGACGACAACTATTGCAACAGTCCACATGTGATTGCAGTTATATATAGAACAAATGTGTTAGAATTGTCTGTACATTGTATCATTAATGCAACAGGGGCTTAATGAATCATAAAATTAGGTACACTTACATTTCTATCTCTGTGTGTACATGTTTTATACAATTGTTCACTATGTAACTAGATATTGACTCTAAGACTAATGCTAATTTTGTTTCCTTTGGCCAACTCTATTATAATTTTGTAGCAATTTGTAATTTGTGGTGCCTGAGCTGCAGCGCATTGTAATAGAAGATGCACTGAACCATGCACACAATTATTCATAAAACCATTCACATAAACTTCAAAAGAAATGTTGTAAGGAAGTCCAAACATTAAGTTTACACAGTGAGCAGAGTAGAGTAGAGCAGAACTGTGATCTTTAGGGAATAACTTTTTGTTTTAGTTCAAATTCTGTTTCTTAGGAAGCCTTTGCCAATTGCTTTGCAACTGATTAGGTTCTCTGAATGATTCTACAGAAATTATATGAAAATCATTCAAACATTAACAAGCAATGAGGTATTTTAAAGAAACTCTAAGAAAATATGGCTTATTACTTTGCCTACTCTTTATTTGAATATTTCAATATGGTAACCTGACATGTACACACAGCTATGACAATATTTTTACTTTTAATACACACTGAGATACAGTATGGCCTGTTTTGTACCAATCTCTACAATACTTTACATCAAACATGCTAAAAGTTATTGTTTATGGTCTACAAGAACTTTGAAATCCATGTGTAATATTGGTCAACTAGAATATTGACATTACCGTAAAATTCCCAATTGAAGCCGCGGCTTGTATTAGAAACATTTTTGAGGGACCCCTGGGATCACGCACTGAAGTCCCGGTGCGGCTTCAATTACGTACATTTCCTGTGTTTCGATATTTTTCTCAATGCTCACCAAGCATTGCAGGGGCAATCGCTATTGTTATGCAAATTAGTACCAATGAATTTTGCGTGAATAAATTACCTGCATAAAAAGCCCCTACCCTGGTGTAACTCCAAAAGAGAAAAGTTACGAGAGTGTATTTGGTAGTTAAACTTGGTAAAATTCATTTTAGATAATAAGGAAACTATTAAAAGATGTTAAAACAATGGGAAACTGGAGTTCCCTTGACAGCATCGTAAGGAAAATGACACGTTTTTCCAGTACTTTCTTGATTCTCTGACCCTGCTGACCCCCGTCCCCTAAATAGAATAGTCTCACTAAGGTCGGCCATGTTGACCTGAGCAGCATGCATGATGTCTTTGTTTCAAGTTTAGGGGTTTTTGGACGCTAAAATTTCACAAAAATGTCACTTAGGTATTCAGAGATTGTACAGTCAATTTCTTTGGACGTGTAAGTCGATTTGAAAGCGATAGAAGATCAAATGGTGTTGAAAAAATCGTGCATAAAATTAGCATAAATTAAGCGTCCATGGCAGATGGGTCCCCTTGATTTACAGCTGTCTTGTGTTGCCGAACCGGTGGCTCATACTCGGATAGTGCAATAAAGGCAAGTGAATGACCTTTGGTAACTTTACTGGCATGTTTTTGTGAACTGTTTTGTGGTCAAATTTTATTTTCTCATGATCAAAAACGGAACGTGTACAAGCTTATATGCACCCACCATGGTCATTCAGCAGCCACAGTACAGTATAGGCAGTTCATTATGTCAATATGATGCAGGTGGTGTTGTTGTACATCAGGCATCGGTAAGGGTACGTGGGTATTGAATGAAAACTACGTATTTGAAACATGGTATCTCAATCTCTCAACTATTTTAACTTGTACACAAACACCGTTGCTTCAAAATTGTTGCATCAGGTAATTGACTATGGCGGTGTTTACCACACTGACAAAAACTTCGGCCGTGTTCAAACATACACACAAACGTGCCGATACATGGGCATTGTTTGTACTTTTGTTACTATAATGACAAAATGCACAATGGTGGTAGTGTTAAAAAGGAACTTTTTATTGGGTATTTTTTCTGTAAGAAAGACACCTGTCAATCATTAGCACAAGTCAATGACGCGACGCAAGCCAGCTGGTGTGAATTTCAGCATGCATTGTTTCACAATGGGCTCAGAGAAGGGGTGCGGCTTCTATTATGGTACAATTCAAAAACCCCAAATGGGCAAACAATGAGCCAAGACAATGTTTCAAAGTCAGGGGCGGCTTCAATTAGAGGTGCGGCCTCAATTGGGAATTTTACGGTAGTTAAGTGGCACTCTTTTTCTTTGAATGATTCCACAGAATTATCCGAAAATCATTCAACATGATCTAGCAATGAGGTATTTTAAAGAAACTCTAAGAAAATACAGCTTATTACTTTGCCTACTCTTTTATTTGTATATTTCAATTTGGTAACCTGACATGTACACACAGCTATGACAATATTATTACTTTTAAGACACACTGAGACACAGTATGGCCTGTTTTGTATCAAGCTCGCTGTTACAATACTTGATATCAAACATGGTAAAAGTGATCTTTTATGGTATACAAGAACTTTGAAGTCTATTTCACACCTAGTGTAATATTGGTTTGCTAAAAGATTGTCATTAGTTCACTGGCTTTATTTTCCTTTGAATGTTTATATGTAAAGTACCAGAAATTCACAATTTGCACATTTCAAACTCTATGCCATATTTCTCGACAACCTGATTTAGTTGTAAAATGTACAAAAAATAAGAGACAGAAAAATTGAAAGGGTTCTTTTTAAAGGTAACCATTTTTGTACACTACACAAAAGGCAATCATGTTGCTGGGATGCAGCCATATTTGTTGTATAGTTATTGTTGGATCATTGAGTTTGCAAGATCTCACAACAATGCTAGCATTTATTTATGTTGTCGAATTGTTCTTCTTTTTTGGTAAAAATGCTGTTCCAAAAGTACCAATTGCCAGTCTGAGAACTTTGAAACTTCTAGTTCCGTAGATATACTGTTCAAAATAATAATAAAATAATTAATATACGCTAGCATTATTTTGATAATATTGTTGTTATTTTGTCAATAAATAGTTTCATGTACTGCATTACTACTGTCTGGCATCATTTTTATGGAAAATCTGTACGGGTGTCACTGGCTAATAATTTAAATGTTCGTTTAAGGTTCCCATGATGTACTGATGTACTTCAGGTTCCCATAATGTACTGATATTAGAATTTCAGAAGCTCCATGCAATATGCTGTGTTGGTTTCAATATTATGCTATGTTTATTAGTGAACAATAGTAAATATACTTTAACAAGTTCATCACAGATTAAGATAAGATCTAAAAGAATACATGAATCTATCATTTTATCATAATAAATGCACAGCAGCCGACTGTACTATATTTTCCCATCTTAAGATCAATTGCAAGTAAGAATTTCGAAGCATATGCTCTGGACAGATAAATTAAAAATCAATTACGTACCGATAAATGACAATATTAGATCACAAAACAACTGACATGCAGTTTCTATGCCTTGGCAAAGGATAAAATGAGAATCAAGACCAGGAACATTAAGACACTGCTATCTTGTGATATAGATCTACAGTAATATTGCTTTGATACAACCAACAACTTGTGAGTCCATGCATAAATTGAGCATTACGATGCAGATTGACACATCAACTCATATTCCAAATGCTTAACCAGTGATATTTGAAGATATTTTCCATTTACACTAAATAACTGCAATATTATGCCGTTTGTGTTGAATGTAGAAGATCTTCTTCATGTGCAATTCTTTGACACACCTTTACCAATGATCTTACAGCTTATCTGAAAATACAGTGGTTTCTTTCCACAGACAATAGAAATGAAAATTGTCTGGTTCTCTCTACTGCACATTCTTTGACTCTGAGAAGGCCATAATTTATCAACAAAAATAATAGAAAAATGACAAACTTTGTGATAGTTCATGTGTTACTTCAACTTTAATTATTTGGATATAGTAAATCATACTCTATTTGAGACCCTAGGTAACGTTATCCCAATCCCGCGTATTTGAAAAAATATATCCTAAAGGTCAGCATGTAAACAAATTGGCAAACAATTGAAGTGCACACTTATGTCTTTCTGCTGAAGGAGATAGTTACACTTACCTTTGTGAGAGCTTCTATGTTTGCCTTAGCACCAATGAGAATCTCTGCAACATCTTTATGGCCATTTTGGGCAGCATAGTGCAGTGAAGTAAAACCTTCCTGAAGAGTGAAATATGAAAACCATAAAGTACAGGCATGTGTATATAAATAAATTCAGAACCCATCAATTAGATAAATAATATATATCCATTGAAAATATTACTGGCATTATTGGTAGATCTGAAGGACAAAAATTCTCACAAATGAAATACATAGCATGACTATATAAGAACTAGTCTTTTTTGAACTCTTTATAAAATGTAATGTTACTTGAGTAGGCACAATTCCCTTGTGCAATAAATGATATGCTCTCACATTGTGATTATTTTTTATTCAAGAACATTTCTATCTGTTGAAAAAAATAATTGGAAAACGAAATGAAGATACAAAGCAACTCATTTCCCTTCAGCCAGGAAAAAACAGCCAACAAATATTTTCTTGATGAGTCGGGAGAGATAGCAAAAATACACATTTTGATGGATCAAGACGGCAAACAAGTTTATTTTGTTGAACTGGTATCTTAAAAGATATTTTGCGTCAAGGATACTTTATCTTCCTTATATGGGTATTACTTTAGTTTGGATTGCTATGCACTTTGCTAGTATCAAACATTTAATTTTTGAACAAACCATTATCAGATTGAACCATTTCACTGCTGTTTTATCATAGTGGTAGGTGGAAAGATGACAGTATGTTTACTGTTCTACACAGAATGTTCATAATCTGTCGTCATTCGAATGCTGAGAAAATGAAGTTCAGCCAGGGTTATTGTAATCTTTTCACAAACATTATTCATTATCAATGTTAGATGGGACTTTGCTTTCTAAATAATATTATCAGAAGCAAACAAAAGTAGTTTGAATTGTTTTTATTAAATTATCAAATATGCAAAATAGGCAATGTTACATTCTTAAAATATTAGGAAAGCACTCGTCATAGTTCAGCCAACTTTCTAGCTTGATATTCGAAAATAGTGATAAAATAGTACAACAAAAGACCCTCATTTGTCTCTTTGTATGGGAATGAAAATTATAAAAATGTAGGCGAAAACAAGTCATTGACAAATGACATAGTTCCCACTTGTAATAGAAGTGTTAGTCTTGATTTGGAAGGGAAATGTGGTCATTAAGAAGTATCACTGGAGTGCATATGTTGAGATCTATGGGCACATAGGTCTATGTCATTGTTCCCAATTTGAAACACATGAGGCATGTCTAAGTTATGGTTCTAAATCGGGAAAAAAGATCAGACCTCTAGCAGTATTGGCCAGCCAAGAAATACATATGCGCATTATAAATGAGGTACAAGATGTGACATCTTAAGGTCTAATATCCTATCAAAATTGGAGGGTATAGAACTTGTGGTTACTGAGTTATGGACAAATATGTATATTTGAGGTCAAAGGTCACCGAGGTCACGTGACATTTTGTCAAAAAAAATTGTATTGCTAAGTTATCCCTATATACCAAAAATCAGACCTCTAGCTCTATTGGCTCGCTCAAAATTAGATATGTGCATAATTAATGAGGTACAATATGTGGTGTCATAAGGTGTCCCATCATACCATACATGAAGGGTGGTAGCACTTGTGGTTACTGAGTTATGGACAAATATGTATATTTGAGGTCAAAGATCACTGAGGTCACGTGACATGTTGTCAAAAAAATTGTATTGCTAAGTTATCCCTTTATACCAAAAATCAGACCTCTAGCTCTATTGGCTCAGAATTAGGTATGTGCATAATTAATGAAGTACAATATGTGGTGTCATAAGGTGTCCCATCATACCATACATGAAGGGTGGTAGCACTTGTGGTTACTGAGTTATGGACAAATATGTATATTTGAGGTCAAAGATCACTGAGGTCACGTGACATGTTGTCAAAAAAATTGCATTGCTAAGTTATCCCTTTAAACCAAAAATCAGACCTCTAGCTCTATTGGCTCAGAATTAGGTATGTGCATAATAAATGAAGTACAATATGTGGTGTCATAAGGTGTCCCATCATACCATACATGAAGGGTGTAGCACTTGTGGTTACTGAGTTATGGACAAATATGTATATTTGAGGTCAAAGGCCACCGAGGTCACGTGACATTTTGTCAAAAAAATTGTATTGCTAAGTTATCCCTATATACCAAAAATCAGACCTCTAGCTCTATTGGCTCGCTCAAAATTAGATATGTACATAATTAATGACGTACAATATGTGGCGTCATAAGGTGTCCCATCATACCATACATGAAGGGTGTAGCACTTGTGGTTACTGAGTTATGGACAAATATGTATATTTGAGGTCAAAGGTCACCGAGGTCACGTGACATTTTGTCAAAAAAATTGTATTGCTAAGTTATCCCTATATACCAAAAATCAGACCTCTAGCTCTATTGGCTCGCTCAAAATTAGGTATGCGCATAATTAATGAGGTACAATATGTGGCGTCATAAGGTGTCCCATCATACCATACATGAAGGGTGTAGCACTTGTGGTTACTGAGTTATGGACAAATATGTATATTTGAGGTCAAAGGTCACCGAGGTCACGTGACATTTTGTCAAAAAAATTGTATTGCTAAGTTATCCCTATATACCAAAAATCAGACCTCTAGCTCTATTGGCTCGCTCAAAATTAGGTATGCGCATAATTAATGAGGTACAATATGTGGCGTCATAAGGTGTCCCATCATACCATATATGAAGGGTGGTAGCACTTGTGGTTACTGAGTTATGGACAAATATGTATATTTGAGGTCAAAGGTCATCAAGGTCACATGACATTTTGTCAAAATATCTGAGATATCTGTGTGAACGGATGGACTCACGGATGGACGAACAGACGGACATGACCCAATCTATAAGCCCACTGGACTTCATCCGTGGGGACTTAAAATTGTGTCACTGCATCCTTTTTGCAATATGAATACGATGAGAAACTAAATTTTTATTTTTCGTGGCCTTATACATGGGAGTCTATGGAGATCTGCCTTATACATGGGAGTCTATGGACGTGTAAACTAAAAATATGCAAATTTCACCACGATTTGTCCAAATTTGGGAAAGGTCACTCCTATGCATTTCCATACCAAGTTTCAAATCAATCGGACTTGTGGTTTCAGAGAAGAAGATTTTTTGACCAAAATGGGAGAAAATTACAAAAAAAATCATGAAAAATAGCAAGTCCAAGATACTAACCCAAGATGTGCACAATCATTTCATGTCAGCCTAGAGTACTTACATGCTAATTTTTCATGTAATCTGCTCAGTGGCTATTGAGTTTTTTCAATTTTGACTGTTTTTACATTTTTCATTCAATTTGCATATTTTTGGCAATGACAACTTCATTTGAAAAAATCTCATCTACAGCCCATCATCCATGTACACACCAAATATCAAGATGAAATTTACAGCGGTTTTGGAGTTTTTGATGTTGACGGACAGACATACAGACATACAGACATTTCCCTAGCCTATAAGAATAGCTTCCATTTTCAACCATATTACCTCCCAATTGCCATATATGTATGGCAAATTGGAGCTAAAAATTAACCTCAACAGATCAAAAGTTTTCAAATTTTGAAATGTGCATAAATGTTCGTGCTTTCAATGTTTGTTATATATATATTACAAGCTAAAGAAAACACAACATTCGGTACGTACAGTCTCACTTGACCATCGATATCGCCAATAAAATCTCGCCTTCAGAAGACATGGATTGAGGTGATGATTTTGTCAACGTTTTTCATAAGATGCAGGATTGTTTGATTGCCAAAATAGCCAACTTTGAGATATTAGGGCAGCTATTCAGCTATGAGGGTTTGTAGCATCAACACTCAGAATATTAGCAGCTATTCTGCTATTATGCAATAGTTGGATTACCAAAATAGCTTAACTTTGAGATATTTAGTTGCTATTCAGTTACTAAGGTTTACAGCAATTAATCAAGTGATAATTGACAGCTATCCAGCAATTAAGTTCTGGACCTCATGATGGAAACATATAACTGCCTTGGGGGTGTTGAGCAGCTATTGACGTATTCTGCTTTGATACTAAATCCCTGGCTATTCAGCCATTCAAGCTAATAGCCATTTTTAGCTGCTAATAGCCAGTGTTAGCCGGCTATTAGCTGGCTATCAGCTATTTTAATAGCAATTTTATTCATGCACAAACAGCATCTTTTCATATTAATTTTCACCTTGGCTGTAAACTCATACTATCATCATTCACACTTGCAAACGCCGATGAGGTAACATATAGTTTGCAACTGTATTTTCTGATATTTTAAATACATTTGGAAATTACATTCTTTTTCTAAATCAAGAAGTCTTGTAAAGCGACACTAGTTTTATTATACCTTTGTTATTTACAGCAAGGACTCCAATGGCTGATCTGTGTAATCTCACAACTGCTTTTCCATGTTACACATGAATTTACTGGTCACGGTTCAATGTCTGATTTCGTACCTTGTATACAGTCATTTATGTTTATCCCCCGGGATTAGAAGCTATTAATAAAGTGGGCAATAAACATTGCCAATTTTCATGTACACTGTGATCTTTTGACTTGAATCTAACATGGTTCCTCTTGACAGACCGTGATAATCCTTTGGTAACAACTTAAAAACCAGAATATTAAAATAATTACCATGATACCCTATTCATCTGTTAAACACCATCTGTAATGCACAGTGTAATACACAAAGCAATGAGATATTTCTAAAGCACGCCACCTGACATTTGCTATTACTTTCTCGGTTCTACCCATATTCTCGCACATCATATATGTGACCTGCATAGCTCTAGGATGATGGTTATTTTTCCAAACGCTTGTGGTAACTTCCCATGTAAGTACTTGTCAGTTATTTCTTCCACAAACAGTTTTTATTTTCAGCCATCGAAAGACATGAATATTTGCATATTTACAACTCCCTGTCAGGTATTTAATCAAGCCTCTGCATGAATGTCCTCACATGTAATGCCTTGAAACCTTTCAAACAGAAGTAATGACATGCAACCTTTACAAACAGAGACTATTTGACTATAACTACTCTACAGCCCTGTGATTTTACCTCATTTATCCAGTTACCTTATTAATCCAGTTATTAATCCAGTTTAACTTTCCCCAATTTTTTTTTCGGGGGGGGGGGTGTCACTCAAAATTTCTGTAGCAGAGGGGGGTTACTAAAACACGTCATGGTTGGCAAGGGGTTACTCGAAATTTTTGAGTTTCAAAAGCAATTCCTCCGACCCCCCCTAGGCCGTAAATAACGACGGCTCCCTTAGTTTGATACGTTCAGAACTGTAATAAAGTGAAAGCGGCTCCACGCATCACCTACACTATTTTTTCGTTCTCTGTGTTCATGTTTTATTTTGTGCATTTGGCTATTGGTGTAGATATAAGCCATGACGAGACGTAGTCGTAATCTGGCTGTTGCATGACAGTGTGATCCTTCGACACCACGTTTCAAACCCAGTGTGTGGTTTCTTCCTCGGCCGCTTTTTTGATATTTTCTCTCCTTGGATTTTTGTTTCACTGTTTGTGGCTTAATCATTGTCAGTGATTTGTTCATCCAGTAAGGAGGCTAGAATATTTATTTTTGAGTCAACTGATTGTGTTTCATTTTGTTCCGTCTTTTCTGTAAGATTGTGTACTTTTGCATTTATGAGTGTATCGCCAATGTTTGGTTTCTTTTTGTATGCGATGATCGGTTTCATTGTGAATAAAATATTTAGTGTTTGGTCTTTTTCTATTTCTTCCCAGTTCTTCAGGAGTGCTTGTTTGATGTCTTTTGTTTTCATATGTGGACTATATGTGGTAGAAAAATATCACTTCATTAGTGTTGTCGTCGTGTGTTTTTTTTGTGTTTAAATGTGTTCTCCTGCATGTTGTGTAATTTGTTTCCGCATTGATGTTCGATATTCCTTGTTTTGAATATCCTAGTTGTAGTAATTTTTCATTAAATGTTTTGACTTTGTTGTTAAAGTCCCCTTCGTTGTTACATGTCCTTATGTACCTTAATGTTTCGCATTTGATCAGGCCCTTGAAGGTTGATTTTGGATGACATGATTTTCTGTGTAAGAACTGGAATGTATCTGCTGGTTTTGTGTGCGTTCTAGTGTCTAGTATGTTTTCGTTGTTGTATCGTTGACCTTTGTAAATGACTAGGTCAAGATATGTTATTTCGTGTGAAGAACTTTCATATGAAAATTTGAAAGTAGGATGCATTTTGTTAATTACTGTTATGAATTCGTGGAGTTCGTGCTCTGTTCCAATGAAGATTAGGAAAATATCGTCTCTGAATCTACACCATAGTGATATTTTTGTTGTGTGTTCACGTATGATTTTCAGTTCTAATTCGTGAAACGTGATGTCGGCAAATCTCGGGTGACGATGGCGATCCCATTGCACACCCACATGTTTGTTTGTAGAATTCATTGTTAAATTCGAATGTGTTGTTTTTCAGAATAATGTTTAGCATAGCTAACAGGTATTCTGTTGGTGTTTCTACTGGGATTGACAGACGGCCGATTACCGAGGATCTGAGACAGTTCTTTGAAGAAAGGCATCGATATTCTGCCTCTGCCACTCCGTCTGTTGCTGTTGACAACTTCTTTGTATTTTAGCTTCAGTGCCTTGAGCTTGGGATGGCACTGATCTGCTGTACGGTTTAACCTCTCTGCAGAGCCTTTTCTGTATTTGTTTTTGTACACGAGGTTGTAGCTACACGTTCCCTTTAGCATTCTTTGAATGCTTTCGTTTGCCCAGACTGAGATCAGCAAACTTATTTCGTCGTCTGACCAGTTATTTCCACGAGATGTAGAGCTGTGTTCGGCAGCCATGACCAAAGTGAATATTGTATGTTGGTTGTTGTTTGTTTATGTTACAAATACCTGTCGCGTGAGGGCATTTAAAACCGCCTCTGAAGCGGCTCGGTCCGTCCACACAGCGTTTTGCGGATATGTTGTTTTTCTTGAATGTATCAAGTCTTCTTCATGTGCAATTCTTGGAGACATCTTTACCAATGCTCTAACAGCTTATCTGAAAATGAAGTGGTTTCTTTCCACAGACAATAGAAATGAAAATTGTCTGGTTCTATCAACCACACATCTTTTGACTCTGAGAAGGCCATAGAAAAATGACAAAATTTGTGATAGAAGTTGTGACTTATTTGGATATAGTTTAACACTGCGGCGACTGCTTCCTTTCTACTAAGGTTTGCACGACCCCGCTCAGCCGTCGGATCGCGCGAACATCTGGTTTTTATCAATAACCAGACGATCTGTTTCTCTCGAGAATGATGCATGAAATATTGGGCAAAGTGAGAAAATACCTCAATGTGTAGCAACCTGGGGTGTTCGTTATTTACATATCAAAGAAAAAATGCATTTCATGAATTTATTATCTGAATAGAATCATGAAATACATATGAAAAAGAAGTGCGAGTGAATGTTATTTGTCATTGGCGTTGTTTACTGTTTCTCTGCCTGCGAAACATGCGTCCGTTTGTGTGACCTCAAAGTGTTTATACTGTACACAAACACTAGAAATTTTAGACGGCACATCTGTTGCCGCTGACGTCAAACATTGGTTCGTAAAGCTCATGTCTTTCTCTTGCTTGTATATTACAGGCAGTGAGAAACCACTATGCAACAAGAAATAGAGCGTAGACAGGAATACTACGAAACGAGTATTGCCGGTGGTACCGTGAACAGACCATACACAGACCTACGAACTGGTAATTTCGATCTTTTACCGGAGTTCATTGGTCCAGAGCCGGGGCTTATCAACCGCTGCCAGACGATGCTTTTGAAGTCGAATGGTTTTTGCAAATATTCGACGAGGATCTGATAAGATTCATTACCCGATGCAGTAATCGTTACGCTAGACAGACGAGAAGGGCAAATGCCAGGGAACGGCAAAGATCGGCCTGGACACCGACGACAGTTGTCGAAATGAGAGCATTCATTGGAGTGATGGTGCTGTTCAGAATTTGCTGGCAGCCTGAAATCCAGCTGTATTGGTCGGACCATGTTTGCTTCGGTCATACTTTCGTCAAGAGAACTTTTTCCCGTGATCGCTTCAAGCTACAGATGTGATATTTATACTACAGCACACAGCCCTACTGTGCTCGTAACACAGCCGTGTATACAGCCCAAAAAAATAAGTGAGAAACGGGATAGGATGTTGAAAGTACGAAATGTCATTGATCGAGAGAATGCAAAAAGCCGAATGCACTGGAGCCCGATGTGCGAACTGGCAATCGACGAAGGAGTCATCCCCTACCGAGGCCGCACAAAGAATGTTCTCTACAATCCAGCAAAACCGCACAAATATGGAATGAGAGTTTACACTCTCAGTGAGTCCGCCATGGGTTACGTTTTCAACGATGAAGTCCATCAACCTGTCGCTGATAACTGTCATCACCGCTTGATCCCGATGCTGCAGACGACCCCCTGAGTTTTCAGGGGAAATAGACCTGGGAAAGTTGTTTCCCGGCTGATTCGACCTTACTATGAGTTAGGACATCATGTCATTATTGACTCATATTACACTTCTTCCGTGTTGTTTGATCATCTCAACGTGCATAATATTGCTGCCACGGGAACCTGCAGAATGTACACCTTAGGCTTACCCGATGAAGTGAAGAATGCCGCAAACTGTGATCCACAAGTCGTACCGCCTGATGCTGACGAAGAAGAGCGATGGCCACGTGGTAGTTTCTCGGTATTTCAAGACGGCCCAATGACAGTATGTGCCTGGAAGACACAAAAATGGTGAAATTTATGAGCACGGCAGTCTCTGCACGGAGACAGAATCGAGCGCTAGTGAGGCGCGATGTAAAGATAAAAGAACCGGTGCTTTTGAACGAATTGAAGTACTATGCCCGAACGTTGCTGTAATGTACAATCAGTTCTTCAGAGGTGTTGACTTGACCATCAACAGCTGGCTTACTACACGCCAGGTCGATCATCGCCACGGTGGCACAGAGCTGTGTTTTACCACGAGCTGAACAAGGCACTCATGAACGCTTTCCACAACATGGCATCAGTTCTTGGATACGGTCAAAGTGGATCGAGATACAAACGTCAGCTCATGTTTTGCGCCCAAGTAGCAAAACATCTGATCGGTAATTTCTCATCTCGGCAACGTCCCCCAAGAGGAACTAGTCTGACGGCACCACGTCTCATTCCTACCAATGTGGAAAGAGTTGGCCATCGAATGGGTCGCAATCCAGACGGAAGACGTAGTTGCGTGATGTGTTGACGTGCAGGATGGATAGTAGGCCATGGAACTCGTCCCAATCGTGTTCATGAGACAATCAACTGTTGCCTCACTTGCCAGTTACCACTGTGTCACCCACGGTACAGACAAGCGTGCTGGCGAGAGCACAATGAGGACCGCAGAACTTGACTATGCACGGACTGAACATTTGTTGGTATTGCAACCCTTTATTACACAGTTGACATGGAAATAAAAAAACATTCACTCGAAAACTATTGGTGAGTACGATGTACTTTTGTGTGTGGTTGTGTGAAGTGAATGATTGAGTCTAACACGTTTGCGTTTGGGGTAAAGATCGAGTTACAACGATGATTGCATCGGACGATCGCAAGACAAGGTCTCAGCCAGAGCAGTTCCTGTTTTGGCAGAGAGCGAGTCGGTGTGCGATGAAAAATGCATCTGAGTAGCTAACAGTCGATTTCCCCGGTCTGTAATCTCTCAAATGCGTAATAAAAATATTTTTTATTATGCAAATAGTATTCGACATTTCATACGGCTCCCTAGGCTGTACGAACCTCGAATACATCAACACAGTAAAGATCACATGTCAGCTCAGGGTAGTTCAGACCATAACTGCTCAAACTGACAGCTGCCGACCGACAAAAATGGAAACATGAGATCGGCCTTGTGGGAACCCGTCGCCTCAGTGGTAATATCCATCCGCTAACCCAAAGAATTTACTTGTTCGACGAAGTTACCAACGTGTGAAATTTGGGAACATATGTAATAATAACAGAACTCCATGACCTTGCCCTGACGTTTGTATGGTACGGAAGTTATTTTCACTCGCAATTGGGTGTATCCTTGCTGTATTTCACTCGCTTCGCTCGTGAAAATACGGCCGCAGGATACACCGCATCACTCGTGAAAATAACTTCCGTACCATACAAACGTCAAGGCAAGGTCATTGAGTTCTGTTATAATACTAACCTGACTACGTGCCTCTATGTTTGCACCAGCATCAATCAGAATCCTCAACACTTCTTTATGGCCTCCCTGTGCTGCATAGATTACAGGAGTAGACTTGTTCTATGGTAAAGAAAAAAATGATTAAAGTACCACTCAGAGAAGCACTTTTCAACATTATTATGTTAGTGTATCGTATCCTTTGATGCAAAATGACAACACTACATTTGCCTGCATCATGTTCATTTCATTTTATGTCACTTACCTGGCTACATGCCTCTTTATTACAGAACAAATCGGAGAAAAGCTTTTGTAAAATTATAATGTAAGTGTATTGTATCCTTTGCTGCTTCTAATGTAAATCTAATTTGTTACTGTAAATCTGAATGATAAACTACGTTTCAATGCAACTTGTTCAATTCATTTCATATTCCTTATCACATGCCTCTTTGTTTGCACCAGCATCAATCAAAATCCTCACCAGATCTTTATGGCCTTCTGTTGCAGCGATGATTAAACGAGTAGACTGGTTCTATGGAAAAAATACTTAAATACCAATCGGAGGAACACTTTTCAAATTATTATGAAGTGCATTGTACCTTTATATGAAACCAATGTTTATATATTTGCTACATTAAAATCTGATTGATAAAACTACATTCCAATGCATCACGTTGAGTTAATTTTCACTTACCTCATCACATGCCTCTTTGTTTGCATCAGCATCAATCAGAATCCTAACCACTTCTTTATGGCCTCTCTGTGCTGCATAGATTAGAGGAGTAAACTGGTTCTATAGTAAAGAAAAAAATGATTAAATACCACTCAGAGAAGCACTTTTTACAATTATTATGTAAGTGTATCATGATTATTTGCCTTCTCGTCTTACTGATGTTTACTCAGCACACTCACTTGGGCATGTTATTACTAGTAATAAGACTGATGATGTTGATATTGAACAAGAAAGACGTACTTTCTGTGTTAGAGCCAATATGCTATTGAAGCAATGTAAACACTGTTCTCTTGATGTTAAGAAAGTGTTTTTTTTTCTGCTTACTGTAGAAATATTTGTTGCTGCCATTTGTGGTTAAGCTAAAAATCAAAGGTTTTGAACGAACTAAAAGTTATGTATAACAATGTTTGGAGGAGGCTCCTAGGTGTATCTTCTGGTAGCAGTGCTTCAAATATGTTTGGTCTAACAATATTATGTCTCTCGGGAAGTTATCCAACAAAGTATTTACAACTGTAAATGCAGAATTGATAGATCTTCAAACTCATTGATTTCTGTAATATGTAATTCAGACTGGAATTGCCACAGTAAGATTTTCCGTCCCTGGAGGAAGCAGTTGTACACAATTTAAGTCTTTTCTTTGAAGGTGTTGCTCATTCTCTCTGTTTCTTCTGTTTTTTTTTCTCTGTTTTTGATAATTTCAGTGTAAGTTTCCTTTTGTTTGTGTAATGCTGATATGGACACAGAAACTGAAGTAAATTCTAATATTATTATTATTGTACTTGGGCCTCAGCCCAAGTACATTTGTTTTCATTCCGTGGGAAAAAACTCTGTAAGGTATAACCATTTCTTGCTGAGACCAGGGAGGGCAAAATGTCTTGGCTTCATCTTTCTTGGCATAATAAATGGCGTAATGATGCTAACTTAATGGAAGTGCTGCTCTCAGCCAGTCATGAATAAGTGAGATGTGAATATAAATGCTTCTCTATCTGAGTTTTTGCCACAAAATCTTCTGAATATAATCAAAATGTGCATCGAAATGCAACAATTAATGCACCCTCCGTTTCCTAAGCGATGGCACGACCCTTGCTACACCCACTGGACGAGCCAAAGTGGGAGGGTAATTTCAGTTTGGTCGAACAGGAGGGCTCGAGACCAGAATTTAACATTTAAACTTGAAACATGTTTAATCACTGACAAGATGTGGACTAGTGTTAATCAAAGTGAAAGTTTGAAAAGGAAAGGTTTTATATCCCGGACACAATGAAAAACATTACGACTGGAAACTGTACCCCCAGTTGAGAATAGTAATGCCCACAGCGATGGAGAACACTTATCCTTGAGCTGAGAAAACCAGACCATCATTTCGAAATAGAGCTGCAGATTCGAGAAGCTCGTTCAAAATAGCTAGGTACACCCCATAAGGGGTGGTTTCGAGTTTTGAGGGCAAATTTCGCCTCCTTCATATAGAAATCGTACGTTTGTTTTTCCAGGAGAACACACCATTTGACACAAAATTTGCATGTAAAGGGGTCGCCAGTAAGTACGTGGTCAAATCTGGCATAAGAAACAATATGAAATGTTGGGTAAAGCCAGTCCAAAATAAACTGATTTGAACTTTTGTGTTTTGTAATTTATACCACTGCAGTAACATTACCTTTTTTTGACAACATCACACAATGTAATACGTTTGAAACTGAATACTCCGACGTATTCTGTGTCTCCTTTGCTAAAAAATACGGTATGCCGATTACCATGTAAGGAGATGATGACGTCAAGACAGATTTGTAGTGCGTTTGGTCCTGGATGGTGTGCACGAAGTTTTGTCGAGGTAGCTTGTGTATTTATTTCCTAAATGGGAGAGATTAGGGTCGATCTAAACGAAGGCCGAAGAATGTTATGATACTCTAAGCGAGCTGAACTCTAATGGTTGGATAATTTGGAGGATGTCTAGAACCGGCGTCTAGAATGATCTCGTCTCATTAAGATTATTTGGCGGTCAGTATTGAATTTCAACTGCGTCACAAGTTTGCGAAATGAGTATTCCGTCGAACGGTCAACGAACGATGTGTTTAGAAATCTGGAGACATGGCACATCGCATTTTTATTTTAGTATTTTATATTTTACAAAAGATTTAAGAAGCAATGATTTTGTCGAAAATTCTGAAAAAAATATAGGAAGATTGATCGCGAACACATTTTCACTTGGGGTGAACTAGCCCTGCGTACGATGCTGTGTGTTCCGCTACAGCTAATCGCCCCGCTCACCACAGCCCTGCAAAGACCCGTACGTAGGGTCGGTGACTTCAAATCCATTTTGGGACTTGACGTAAAAAGCCAAATTACTGCCGAAATTCAGCGTTCTTGGGCCCAAGTCGTATCCCAGCCTACCTCAGCTACTCGATCGCTTCCAAAAATGACAGTCTTTTATTCACTTCTCGTAAAAACCGTCATGTCGGCAACTCTCGCTAGCCCTGCGTACGATGCGTGTTAGCTGTATAGCACATAGCATCGTACGCAGGGCTAGGCAGGGTCACCGGATGCGCTATTTTGCGGGTTGCGGGTTGCGGGCATGAAAAAATGTGTTTTTTTGATATCATTTTCGCCCTTCTCACACTTCAGATTAGTTCAACCGCCGATAAAAGCACAATTTTCAAATCGTTTTCAACGCCGTTTCAAATAATTTTATTGTGGTGAACACGATTATAGTCCTAGGAAACTTTTCAAAGTCACGCTGGATCAAATGCTTGAAGGGGGCATACCGGCATGGAGCGACTATCATACTGCAGGTGCAAGTCATACGTTCATGATATTAGGAGATAAATTATTGAGAGCTGCAGAACACAAACTCACCCAAAAATATTCCAATTAGATCGATTCCTGAAAATAAGGCAACGCACCGGCGTGTTTTTCCCACTGAAATTCTCGCGTAAAATGTTAGCAGAATGTCGTTCTCTGAGGTCGCGACCTCGCTTGAACCGAAAAGGCAAAGTAAACTAAGTCCTTTGTTGTACGTCTTTTTCTTTTTAAAGATTTCATGAAAAATACACGGCATTACAATACACATCACTTCTACGCTTTTTTAAGTCAAATCTTTCCTTATGCATTGCATTTAACTAGGCATTGTTTAATTTTCTGTATGAGTTGCCCTGGAACCGAATTGTGAATGGATGCATTACAGAGAATTACTTCCTATGGCCTGATACTAGAAATGTAACAATTTTCATTCAGCGATAAGTGGCGACATTTCCGAGGCGCGATTTTTTTTGTCAGTCTGGTATTACGTATATTTCTCACTCACATCCATGGCAAGAAAGAAAAGTGATTCAGATCCCTAATTATTTGTAATGGCCAGGCAGCTCGGAATAAATAAATTGGTCCTCGGAATCGCCGCTTTTAGTTTAGCAGATTTTGATTTTTTTCAGAAACATGACGTATTTTCACCCATTTGGTTTGGTACGTTATAGCATCTTTAGTCCAAAAAATCAAGTTTACAGCATTGATGTTTTCAACAGCCTTCAAATATACAGTATTACGTTGAAATACACCATATACCCTACCGGACAAAAGTGTCTTTCCCTTATCCGCGGCTTTCCGCAAGTTTTTAAACAGTTTACCTCGAGCAAACAAAGGGTTCGTGTAATTTACACAACGAGTCCAGTGCAAGCTAATCGTTTCCGCTCAGCGAGTGCTATCACTCGTACTCGATAAGCCTGTTTTATGGCTTGATATCTACTTTACTGTTTGCGCCATCTATCGGTGAGATAGCATTAGCTGCGTCTGTTACATGTAAGTTATGTTCCAGCGACGGCCCGACGGGTCTGTCGCACATGTTTAGTGCTTTCATAAAGTTTACTGTTTATTATCTTGTGTATAAAGATTCTGTATACATTTCTTTTGAAATTGTTAGGGTTAATTGTCGATTAAAAGTGACGTGTAAACCCGGACGTTGTTTTGCCGTATAAATACTACACCGTGCATGTGTGTCGGCGAAGCCACAGACGCTGCACAGACACGTGTGATACTGTGCATGGAGGGACATTACGTACAGATACCCACCACGTACCCTGTAACTGAAGTGGTACGTCCACGGTCAGTGTATACGTGCGTGTAAACTGGCGGCCATCTAAGTATGAATAGGGAGTGGTGAAGTCAGATTTACAATAAAGTTTCGCCGGCGATTTTTCAGTAACTAGACCTTGAACACCAAAAATAATTAGTTACACAAAGTAATGCAGGTCTGGTCTTGGAGAAAATACCCAATTGGGGTCGTCAAAGACTTGTTAACGATAACGACGCAATTTTTAACGGGACCTTGCACTGGCAGCGGTCAAAAATAACATCGGGGATTCACGAAAAACTACTCCATAGAAGTTGATTTTTTTCCCTCCAGACTATGATCAAACTTGTTAGGAACGCATAGAAGGGACAACTTGAAAATCTATGGAGCGTTTTAACGAAAATCTGTATTTTCCTACTACGGAGAAAACCGACCAGCCGTCACTTTTGAGCGCCGGGTGTGCGTGTTGGTTTGAACATGGATGTAAAAAATCTATTTTTTACATCCATCGTTTGAAGCAAAATCCTCATTATGCATGCAAATTAGGTACCCAGCTCTCAACGTGTGTAAGCGTATTTTTTTTGCAGATAATTAAAGACATGTTCTGATGATGGTCTGAATTTGAAGTGAGTATTTTTTTCATTAGATGTGAATGCCTGGAGACCGTAGAATAAGGAAAGCCGGTGTATATAGCCAACGGAATCGGGAGAATTACACTTTGGTCGCGGCAAAATATGTCTCTACCTGTTTGACTGATTCCCATCTTGCATGGCAAATTCGAGTACTGGCTAGTATATTTCCCTCGAGCGTAATTTCAGCCCCTCGTCTGCACTGGTCGGAAACACAGTATTTGGAGTTTGTTAGTCGAGCACACACGGAGAATAGGAGTTTACATGTGTATGTGTGTTAGTTTGAACTTTGCCAGTGGAAGTTATTGCCTTGTATGATCCGTTTTAATATGATTCCGGCAACCCGGGACGGCCTGCTGCAGATCGCGTGTAATTTCATATGCGGAAAAAAATCTGTCAAAGCGAAAATAAGATTTGAAGGGACTGTGTGTGTAACTGTCACCGGCCCGGCTATCCCGCAAGCCTTGTTGCATAGCCAGCAACAATTAACACACACAGCCCTGCCATGGGATACATGTGGAAGCTGAACTCTACATAAGGGTAAAACATTGACATTAAAAAAGACGTCCATGGCAAAGCTCCATGGTAAAAACTACCTAAGCACCTCATGATCTCCACACAAACTCAGAGATTCCGGCCGCGCGGCCTCGCAACATTGCAACCTGGGCAAGCTTTTACAATGTGCAGCGATCACAGTACGCACCACTGGCAAAATGAATGATAAACTAGTCCGTGTATGCACCAAGCCGACAAGCCCAATAGCAAACTCACTTCTTGGTTTGATTTCGCTGTTTACCTAACTTTTGTGTTAAATTAACGATGCATTAATTTACCAACTGAAGACTGATTTTGGCTGTAGAGACGATTAGGCTGATCATACGGCTCAGAGGCCTCCGATTTGCATAGACAACACGTCCGCTGCTCCTGCAGAGTTGTACGCCGGAGAAGGTAACTGCCAAGCCCTGAGTACGATGTTGTGTGTTCCAGATATTTTACTAGTTAAATAGAAAACGTAAATGAAGTGATCAAGACTTAAACTTTACTTGTAAACATGGTCACCGATAAGTTAATGTGGCGATGTACGGTGTTATGCTTGAGGCCCGCTGCCCTGCACAGTTTGTACGTCGGAGAAGGTAACTGCCTATAGCCCTGAGTACACTGCTGTGTGCTCCCGGCGTAAGCCGGAAACACACAGCATCGTACGCAGGGCTATGTCGCTGGTTGTGCTCACCTCGACCACCCCCCGGTACCCGATTAACTTCGACCTTGTCACACTTTTACAATTTTCAAATATAATATAACTTCCTTTCATGAAAAAATATGCTTGCTTCAACTAAAAACGTTAGCACTTTGATAGGCAAAGTGCAGGCACCACGACAGCGCCTGTGCGTAATCAGTGAGGACATGGAGCTAGTCTCGGCCGTGGAAACTTCTTGCTGTTCGAGCCTGACGCTCATGGCAATTTATTTTGTGTTGAGGACGACGAAACAAGATACCTGCCACTAAAATTATGATTTTCTTGTGCTTTAAAGGACGCAAGTCGAAGTAAGCTCCACCTACGGTCCGTTTCTAACTCCGTGGGCGCTGCATGCTGCACCCCAAGCTAGTATCTGCATGGATTTTTTACATCCATGGTATCTGTGAACGCAGCAGGCCTGCTGTGAATGGCTGTGCTGTGTGATCAGAGGTCCGCAATACGCTGACCCTTGAACTCTGACAGCGACCTACTTTAACATCGAGTGCGACCGAGGCCTGCATGAGGTGTTTCATATATCAGTTTGAACAAGGCTTATTGAAGAGATTACATGATATTGAAAAAACTTAAAACTCAATTGAAAAGCTGAACAAATTTATCACAGATTTGTTACAGATAAGAAAAGTCAAGAAGAGAAAAAAAGAAATTTGTGATGACTTCTCTGACGTGTATGTGATGGTAGTCCATTTTGACGCGATGTAGGTCGTGTTTGATTCAGTTTCTTTTCTCTACGCTTTAATGCGCATTTTAACCCTTGGAACTTAATGATAGTAATCAAAGGAACGAACTACCACAATTATTGGATTCGAGGGCAAGTGATTTTCCCCGGGCATTTGGAATTGGAAAGTCACATGACAAGTCCTTGAGTTTTAAAATAAACAAGATTGGAACCAATTTGGGATAATTGAATGGTGAAGTAATGTTTATGTAATCTGCAAATGTAAGCTCATCTGCTTTTCTTTTGAAGTTGCACACTTGTTTTTATGAGTAACTCAGATTGTAATATCGCAACATTCAGCTATAGGGCACCTAACACGTTTGAGATATTGAAAAATATAAAGATCAAATTATCGCAAATTAGTTCCAATCATGTTAATGTATTTCGAAGCCCGTAAGCTAACTTGAGTACTGACCAAAAAATATTCAAAGAGCACTAAGCACTGTTGCCGTTGTCTTTAGGCGAACTTTTCGATAACTTAACCTTTAATTTTTGAGGTGAAAAAGTCCCGACTTACACAGATCTTTTGAGTTTATCAGTGTCTTGTCCATTTTTTGGGATAGGAACATCAAATGCTTTTCGATGTTTTTACGGTAAGTACATGGTTTTTATTATTTTTCTATGTCGGGGCACTGCGGTCACCATTTACGTAAGCTTAATGTGTTGTTGGAAATGATCTACTCAAAGCATTTCTGTTTTTCAGACGGTACATGTATGATGTAGATATAGAGACATGGACCTTACGTTTTGCAGTCTATCTTCCGACCTGATATTGAAAAACGGACCAATTTGTTTTCGATATCAGGAAAATTTGTTGATTTTTGTTGCCTTGTTCGCTATTAAAGTCACTTTCTCTAAATGTTACATCGTCGTATCGTCCTTTTATCGGGCTAAAGCTATTTTAGCGATGAATGTATCGATAAATGTATCGATACTTTAACAGCGATTTTCCCCCAGGCCCGTTCCCAAAACAGTCATATTATCCGAGCATCGTTGTATACCACCGATGTATATGTCACAACATGTACATCCGCTTTATTTAATTCCTGAGCGGAAAGTTTTAACCCCAAATTTCATTTCTTTAAAAATATTTAACATTACGACCTTCGTCGTACTATCTGCATACTGTGATTGGAGGTGCGCACTGAATAAAATCGCTCTTTTGTTGATCATCCCTTGCTCGTTCTGCTAGTTCTCTATTAAACTTAGGGGCAAAGAGAGTTTGCTTCGGGCAGGTTTCTTGCTCTGGTGTAAAAAATTTGCCCCCACTAACGTTGGATATTCGGCAAAAATCCCCATGACTTCGCGATCGCACCAACGCCTGACATATGCTTTTTCGCTGTTTTATAGTGAGGTGGCCAAACCTATCATCGTGAGAACTGTACTATCAACAACCGTGCCTAGACTGGACTAAGGGAGAATTCATAATGTTAGCTATGAAGAGATGTAAGGCAACGATACGCTTAGGAAAAGTGACGAACTACGAGTAAAGTTTGGGGAAATCAACTCTGACCATAGCTAAAAACAGCAACTTGATAGTATATACCCTATTGCAAAACTACTGGGTTTCGCTGATTTATCACAGTTATCTTCGATCCGTCTTGTTTTCGTGACATTTATTTATACCGCAACTCGGATGGGAGAGTGGTCGAAGTTTCTTTTGCCTTTGGGTAATTTTATCAGTGACGCAATCCTTCATGTTTTGTTTTGTTTTTGTTCTTTTGCTTTGTTTGGCGAAAACAGTGTGTTCTGACCGGCACTTGCGTGATCGAATGGTGTACATATTTGCACTATTATATACTTGAGGCCTTTTACCGTACAAATGTAAGTGGATGTTATGAGCATTTCTCATTGGGATTGGAGTGAATTATAAGACATGCTTGTCAACGCCTTTTAGTATTTGCAAGTACATGGTTTGTGTTATTTTCTATGCCGGGACACCTTGGCGCTACTATTCATTTATAATATCACATCTTACTGGAAAGAAGTGAGTGAAATTCCCCCATTATATTCCCCCGCTCAAAACTCCCGCGTGACAATAATTTGCTTGTGGAAATGTTTTACTGAACAAGTTCTTTTACTTTTAGCGATCAGACGATAAGGACAATATTTCGAAATCTCAACTTAGATTTCTCGATAACATGTTTGTCAATTTTTTCGAACGGATCCTTCGACATAATGTGACTCGACGAACAGGTGATTTAGTATAGAAATTGAAGGTTAAGCTTATGAGTTTGAAAATCAGTCCTGTTGTACAAAGAAGTGAATTGTATGCGAAAAATGACACGAATTCCGCATGTTTTTATAGGGGAAAAAATCCAGAGAAATCTTCCAAAATTCACAACTACAACGAAAAGGGTCATACATTCAAGTTGTAAAATTATGCTTAGGCCACTGCCCTGTCGTCAGATGAACGCGTAATTGCGTGAACATAACCCGCGTACGCATGAACGAAGTTTATGTCTTGCAGTCACGCAACGCCGACGCGATGTACCTTTCATATACTTCTGGCAGAGAGGTGAAGCGAACGGTATGCGTACATGGTATGTCATTCAACAACCACATACACCAAGACAATGTATGTCCACTATTACTGGTGTACAACCTGATACAGAAAACTTAAATTCGTTGTGAATTGCCGAAAGCCCACCTTCAATCATCACTTTACCGTACATCAACAGTGGAACGCGCGGGATTGCTTGCAAACACGCGAGGTCGTGTCCCTGAGAATCAACGCGCTTGATATTAACAAATTCGACAAGGTGTAAGCAGTTGTTTTTCTTTTGCTTGATCTAAACGAGCCGTAGCGCCACTTGTTAAACTTATAGTACAGTGGTGTATGTCAAAATGACCGCGTGTTAAATATGCACGCAAAATATAAAATCTGTTCATTGTACTTTTGTCATCTGTATACAGTTCACCACTACCATGCCAGATCTCCCACAAAGATGCGACTTTCGCATTTTTAAATATTGGATATTTACCATCTAGTGTCGAAGGTTGACATATCGGAGATTTAACACCCTACAGATATTTTCAAACCCGACTTCCTGGGACTTCTCTAACTTCAGTATTGGACAATAAGCTTACCAGATTTTGTCAAATCGCGGGTTTATATCCGATAATAAATCGAGGATTTCACCACTTTGCAGATCTTGTCAAACCCGACTTCCAAGGACTGACTGTAACTTCGATACTAGATGATACTAGATTCTGTCAAATCGCGGGTAAATATCCGATATATATCTGAGATTTCACCACTTTACAGGTCTTGTCAAACCTGACTTCCAAAAACATCGACACTATCTAGACGATACCAGATTTTGTCGAATCGAGGGTAAATATCCGATATATAGATCCTCACCGCCTTACAGAAGTTATCAAACCCGACTCCCAAGGACTGATTCTAAGTTTGTATGATACTAGACGATACCAGATTTTGTCGAATCGCGGGTAAAAATCCTACATCGGAGATTTCACCATCTTGCAGATCTATCCAAACCAATTTAACTTCGATATTGTACAGTCCAGAAGCCGTAAATATCGGATATTATATATAAGTGCAATGTTGCATTGTGTCCTTCAGATCTCAGCATTACTGGTGCATAACATTTCTCACTTGTTTTTGTCATGTCGGGAGCTAGTTCTTATCATAAACAGTAGAGAATCTCTACTGTCTGTGTTCTTATGAGGTAAAAAAAACCAACAAAATGAGAAACCGCATCTCTGCATTACTTTTGCGGGACACCTAGGATGATAAGCTAACTTACAGTTGTTTGGCCAAAGCGTTCCCTTTTGCCCAGATTCAGACATATTAGCTACGGGCAAGTGTTTTTGATTTCAGGTAAATTAAAAAAGAAAAAAATGTCTGTTACATATTTGCAAGTTGCAAAAGCCTGGCGTAAGAGGCAGCAAGCCCCTATCTATCGGCGATTTCACAGAGCCAGCGTGCCGAGACAAAACAACTCATTTAATAGAGTCCCGAAGATAGGTCATTCCAGCATCGTCTACCCGGTAGTATCGATATTAGCTTCCCAAAATCGCTCGTAAAATCGATTGGTATGTATGACAGATATATGTGGAACGTCAAACTTTGAAACCAGTCAGTAGATTTCCTCTAGTGAATTGTGTAAAGTCAAACCTTTCTTCACTAAGTTGTTTTGAGCCTGGCATACACTTGGTCGATTTACGTACTGGTCAAACAAAAAGTGAATTTGCGCATGCGCAGAGTGAACGTGCTCGACCATCTGGGGGCCACTCTGCCGATGTCGCGGCCCGCAATCTCTCACGATGTTTCACCAGATATCGCGAAACAAAAAAGAGCCAAAACAATCTCGATAAGTCATCTAATAGCATTCACCAAATAAGCTTTTATCATGGACAGTAGTAGCTCTACGTGGCAGGGCTGAACGCCAGTAACACAGCTCTGCCTGGCAGAGTTATTAGATGTAGCTTCTACCGGCTATGTTTTCATTCATAGACTCGTAACAGTCAAGCCCTTCCTGTGTATACTCTACGCATTACCACTCATTGATAGAAAATAAACTGACCTGGAAATCGTAATCTCAAGTCTTAATCTCTGTCTGAATGTACGGATTATGTAACCTGCAAGTGTATGCAACCCGAGCATGCCCGGAGTGCCTGTCAAACTCGATTCGTGGACGCAAAGTGATGTCATATATGCATTCAGTCCATAGAGGTATAGATAGACGGATTTACCACCATGGTCAGTCTTACGTATACTTGCTTTTCTACTCGTCTTTCCGAAACGAATTTCAAACAAAAAAAAACGCTCTTGAAAGACGCTGATACTTAATAGAATGCTGTGGCAAGTCACAGTCCCTCTAGAGGACTGTGAACCAGTAAATAAAATTTTTGATATGGGTCACTTTGCAACTAAATGCTAAGCATTTTTTTCGATGCCGAATTCAAATTGCTGCTCTGTGAGCTCCAGGGATAATACTTTAGCTCTCGTGATGTAAAGTTTGTTTATTAGTATTGGTTGAAGTTTCAAACTTTCATTGGGTCACCTCGCGGCGACGTAGTCATGACTATTTTATGACGTAACACTGTCAAAGGAGGTGGAACGAGAAATTGCAAAGACAACTAGACCATTGCAAGGAATGCAGACGTACCGATACAGATACCCATCGACGTGTAGTTTCAACACTGACCGCACCGCCGTCGATATGTATAGACTCGAGACAGGAAATTTTTAATCGAAATATATAGCCCAATTTACATTGAACCAGAAAAAAACAGTTGCTTGCTTGATATGGATAACTTGCGGTAGAACATCAAAACATCGGACATGAAGTTGCCTGGCGATGTAAAGATCGGGCAGATCGTCATGCAGCCGACACGAACACGAACTGTCTGATAGCGGCTATCAAATACTATGAAAATAGGAAAGAATGAGCTACAAAATCACTATCAGTTTTAATTTGCAGGCAGAATAAGTCTGTGACTTGGTATAAAATACGCAGGGGGGGGGACGGCGGCAAGGTTTATAAATGTACACACACAGCGATATGCTGTCAAGGAATATCCCTCCATGCATTGTCAATAATGGGTCGGAAATAAAAAGGCGAAGGTAAAATCAAAGAACGTTGAAAATCTTGCAAGCCAAGAATGAAAACTATCGGTTTGAGTGCTCAATAATGTCGCTTCTCGCATTTTCATGGCTGACTAAAAAACTATATAGGCGATGTAATCACAGTTTGCGACCCGGCGTTTTCGTGCTGCAGCATAATGCAGGCCACGGTCTCTCAACGGGCGTATTTCAGTTCTATTTCATATCATGTGATCACCTGTGCAACCATATTATACAGTATATTTATGCCAAGTGGTTGATCTTTAAAGTAATTCCCATATGGTGATTTACTTGCGATGTACAGTACGGCATTCTTTGCCAGGTTAAGGTTCGCCACTTTTCCTCTAAAAGGAAATTGAAAGAGCTCGGAGAAATGCGCTGACGGGTTACGTCGTATCAGCAGTGCAGTGTGATACAAAATGACAGCTCTTGAAACATAAGCAGCTGCTACTAAATTTATGAACGGGTAAAAACATGCGGTGCTCACATGCCGACCCTAACCTATTCAAAGCCAAACACAGGAATGAAATATGAAAAAAGGAAATTTGGCGAAAATTCAAATCAACCAGAACTTCCGTGGGATACATCAGTATTCGTGTAACATTCTGCAAGCAAGAACATGGAACTCATGAAGATTTGTAGACGTATTTGGTAAAGACAACCGAAATACGGAGTCTCTCCTAATGAAAATCTCAAAAAATTTAAGCCTCGGCAAGCAAGAACCAAAAATAATATCTTTGACCAAAAATGAGGGTGGCTGCCCCATCCGAAACACACAGTAATGCTGCCCGCAAGTAATACTCGCAGTACGAAGCCACCGGTATACACATCCTCCGGTATACCGCTACCAATAAATGTAACCACTATCGTACTGGTATGTCTTTGCTCAGTCCAAGTGAGAGGTATCGGGCACGAAAGTTTACGGTAATTCCGAGTATACAGTGGTTTCTTTTCAGTGCACAGTTTGGTACCTTAGTTATCGCTACGAAAGTGTTTGCCCCAGCCGGTACTAGACAGCGAAACAGATGAGGTACGATAGGTCCGGGATTTGCTTCGTACACTGTTAGGCTGCAACCGCTAAGTCGTTCGGATTTTGCTCAAGCATCTATTAAAAGGGGGTCGCATTAATACAGGAGCAACGTCTCTTTGGTCTGTAGACATTCACCGTGTAATTCATGGCGAATTACCACTACTCCAAAATGTCATTCCGGCGAGTAATACGCGCGGCTTGTATAAATTTTCCGGTAATTGTAAGTTTCCTTAGATCTATTCTAATTGTTAGGGGCCCAAGCCGACCGGCTGGGACCCTATTGTTATTGCTCAAGTTCTACTACTTCCTCTTCTTTAGGGGCCGAGCGCCCTCATGGGCGAGGCCCCTATTGGTATTGCTGAAGTTCTACTTTTTTCCTTCTTCTTCTTCTTCTGCCGTTTTTTTGTCAGTCCTAATCTCTGAAACTGCTCAATGAAATTTTTTGAAACTTGGTACAATGTTTAAGGTCAATGAGAGGTAGTGCATGTTAGTCTTGAATATTTAATTAGTCATGTGACCTGGCTACAATTTTGAAATGAAAATGTTTTTTACTGTCCCATTTCCATAAAATTTGACCGATCCAAAATCTTTTCGCAAACTTTATAGGCCATACTATCTAGATGCTATATACTAAATTTCAAGGAAATTGACCCGGCAGTTTTTGAGAAGAAGATTTTTAAAGTATTATTTTTCTGATTTTTCAATGACCTTTGACCTCCCCTATACCTCTGCAGCTAAGCTATACCGATGGCTTATTCTGGCCTATGTGAGTGTCCTGGGGGGCCGGGGGCTTGTCACTACTGAACAATGACCAACAGGGGATCAAACTGCAAATCAATGTTTTGAGGATGAACTTGACCTATGACCCTAGCATGTTTCTAAACCTCATTTATTATGCACATATCTAATTTTGGGCAAGCCAATAGAGCTGGAGGTCTGATTTTTGGTATAAAGTGATAACTATTGAAAACAATTTTTTTCACAAAATGTCACATGACCTTGATGACCTTTGACCTCAAATATACATATATGTCCATAACTCAGTAACCACAAGGGCTACACCCTTCATATTTGGTATGATGGGAGACCTTATGGTACCAAAGGTCATGCCTCATTAAATATGCACATATCTAATTCTGGGCAAGCCAATAGAGTTAGAGGTCTATTTTTTGGTATATAGGGATAACTATGGGATACAATTTTTTTGACAAAATGTCATGTGACCTTGATGACCTTTGACCTCAAATATACATATATGTCCATAACTCAGTAACCACAAGGGCTACACCCTTCATACTTGGTATGATGGGAGACCTTATGGTACTATAGGTCATGCCTCATTTAATATGCACATATCTAATTCTGGGCAAGCCAATAGAGTTAGAGGTCTGATTTTTGGTATATAGGGATAACTATAGGATACAATTTTTTTGACAAAATGTCACGTGACCTTGATGACCTTTGACCTCAACTATACATATATGTCCATAACTCAGTAACCACAAGGGCTACACCCTTCATACTTGGTATGATGGGAGACCTTATGGTACTATAGGTCATGCCTCATTTAATATGCACATATCTAATTCTGGGCAAGCCAATAGAGTTAGAGGTCTGATTTTTGGTATATAGGGATAACTATGGGATACAATTTTTTTGACAAAATGTCACGTGACCTTGATGACCTTTGACCTCAAATATACATATATGTCCATAACTCAGTAACCATAAGGGCTACACCCTTCATACTTGGTATGATGGGAGACCTTATGGTACTATAGGTCATGCCTCATTTAATATGCACATATCTAATTCTGGGCAAGAAATAGAGTCAGAGGTATGGTTTTTTGGTATATAGGGATAACTATGGGATCAATTTTTTTGGAAAAATATGACGTGACCTTGATGACCTTTGACCTCAAATATACATATATGTCCACAACACAGTAACCACAAGGGCTACACCCTTCATACTTGGTATGATGGGAGACCTTATGGTACCAAAGGTCATGCCTCATTAAATATGCACATATCTAATTCTGGGCAAGCCAATAGAGTTAGAGGTCTGATTTTTGGTATATAGGGATAACTATGGGATACAATTTTTTCACAAAATGTCACGTGACCTTGATGACCTTTGACCTCAAATATACATATCTGTCCATAACTCAGCAACCGCATTGGCTACACCTGTCATATTTGGTATGATGGGAGACCTTATGGTACCACATGTCATGCCTCATTAAATATGCACATAACTAATTTTGGGCAAGCCAATAGAGTTAGAGGTCTGATTTTTGGTATAAAGGGATAACTATGGGATACAATTTTTTTGACAAAATGTCACGTGACCTCGATGACCTTTGACCTCAAATATACATATATGTCCATAACTCAGTAACCACAAGGGTTACACCCTTCATATTTGGTATGATGGGAGACCTTATGGTACAGTATGTCATGCCTCATTAAATATGCACATATCTAATTTTGGGCAAACCAACAGAGATAGAGGTCTGATTTTTGGTATATGGGGATAATAAAGGGACACAAATATATTGATAAAATATCATGTGAACTTGGTGACCTTTGACCTCAAATATACGCATGTACCTTAACATGAGCAACAATTAGTACAAACACCTTCATCGTTAGTATAATAGCAGATCTCAAGGTGACGCATCATGCGTCTCATCAACTATGCGAGCTGCTCGGCCCTCCAACGCTGCTTGCAGCTTTAATCCTCTTTTTCTTCTTCTTCTGCCGATTCTTTGTCGACCTAGATCTCTTAAACGGCTGAACGAAAACTTCTCAAATTTGCAGGGCTAGTAGGTATCAATTAGTACTCGTGCACCTGACCCTTGAAATTTTGATTGGTCACGTGACCTGGTGGCCATATTGGATTTTCCAAAAACCTAAAAATGGCTTCTCCAGAAGACCTAGGGGTCTAGTCGATTTGAAATTTTTTGTATATCAAGCATGGCCTAAGGTCTCTAGAATTTGCAAATAAAATCGCATGCGGTCACGTGACCTTGGCCACCATATTGGATTTTCTAAAATAGTCATTTAATCTTTAAAATCTTCTTCTCCAGAACCGAAACATCGATTAAGCTAAAATTTACTCATGTCATCCTACAGTGATCTCTTTTAAGTTTGCAAAAGACATTTCGATCGGTCACGTGGTTTGGCCGCCATATTGGATTTTTTGAAATCACAATTTAATCTTTAAAAATCTTCTTCTCCAGAACAAATTCACCAATTGAACTAAAATTTAATAAATGTCATCTACAGTGTGATCTCTTTCAAGTTTGCGAAAAGCGTTTCGATTGGTCACGTGGTTTGGCCGCCATATTGGATTGTGCAAAAAATCGTAATTTAATCTTTAAAAATCTTCTTCTCCAGAACCAAAACACTGATTAAGCTGGAATTTTACTCATGTCATGCTTACAGTGATCACTTTCAAATTTGTGAAAGGCGTTTTGATCGGTCACGTGGTTTGGCCGCCATATTGGATTTTGCGAAAATCGTAATTTCATCTTTAAAAATCTTCTTCTCTAGAACCAACACACCGAGTAGACTGCAATTTTACATGTATCATCTATTGTAATATCTCTTTCAGGTTTGTGAAAGGCATTCGGATAGGTCACATGGTTTTGCCGCCATATTTGATTTTGCAAAACTCGTAATTTAATCTTTTAAAATATTTTCCTCCAGAACCAATACACAGATTGAACTAAAATTTTACACTCATAATCCCTAGTGGTAGTTCTTTCTAATTTCTGAAAGGCGTTTGGGTCAGTCAGGAGGTTTGTTCGCTGTAGTGGATATAGCGAAAATCGCAATTTAATCCTTAAAAATTTTCTTCTCAAAAACCAACACACAGATTTAACTGAAATGTTACTTCATATCTTTCTTAGTGCGAGCACTTTCAAGTTTGCGAAAGGTATTTGGATCGGTTAAGTCGCCCCAATGTTCATAAGGCAGCAGTTTAAAACCTCGTCAGTCAGAAGATCGATCAGTGATGTATGTTATATTGTACACTTGAGAGTCAAAGACGGAACAACAGACTGCAATGCCCGCTGTCAAATTCAACTAGCAGTCGCACGAACCCTAATCTCGGCCCATTGTGTATAGTAACTTCAGCGCCCAGGTTTTGTACGCCAGGATGACGTTGTACTTAGAAGAGCGTGCCACTAACTTTAGGGGTGGCCGACTGCTGTGATTGACTGAAATAGAGCGGGACAAGGTCCTGCCAGAATTACTGGGGTCTACACACAGCTGTTTTGTGAGTGTCAAGGATCATAAATGAAGCTATTCGGGTAATTTGTATGTAGGTGTCTGAATGCACGCTCACTTGTTCATCACGAATAAAAAAGTAAGATATATGACATTGCAAGGTGTGGTGATTTTTTATGTTTCTCTATCTGACATGCATGGAGTGGCCCTGGTGTGTTGTGTAACTGAGAGCATGTAGCTGATTAAAAATGTAAACAGACCACATCAAAATTGCTGATACACATCGATTAAAACAACACCTTGTGTAATGAAGTTCGTGGTGACGAAACTAAAATGTCAATATTATGAAGTAAGGGTATGATAAACATTATAGGCTGTTTGTCATAAACATTTTGAAATCGGAAAGTGAGAAGTAAAATACTTGTAGAAAAGTGTATTGCGTCACTGTTGCTGAATAACAGGCTATCGAGTCAATGCCGGCGAACTGCAAAATCGTCACTCACAGCACGGTTTTGTGGAGGGGCCGTGCTCACAGCCTGCAGGTAAAATGGTTAATCAGAGCTGGACGCTCTTGCCATTGTTCTAGGTCTAATTAGGTGCGACCATATCAGTTGTTAGTGTAGCTGTTCAGAATGTTTGTTTGCGCAGCTTATTACAGTCGAAACACTCAGTAAATATGCACTTTCTCAATTCCAAGGTTTGAATATTTAAGCATGTGGACTTGAGTGACACCAACGTTCAGAAACAACAATGCTAGAAACTTTTGCTCCAAGTACCACTACTGTCACTATTCAGTTTCAACGATCAACTCCATGAGTAATTTAGAACGTTCTTGTGTATGTTATCCACACACTCTACATTAGGTACCATACAATAAATGAATAATTCTTTGTTTGCCGTTCGCGTGCTGGTAGGAGTTTCAATGGACGAAATCTGAAAAACAAACATAAATCGCCTGCTTGAAAATAAGGTGCGTTGTGGCCTTCCTTTGTTCGCAATGACGCAGGCAGTGTTTCCGCTGCCTGCTCGCAAAATCGCAAATGCGAGAAAAAAGTAGCGTTTGCCGAGAAGATTTAGGCAAATATTATCCAAACTTGCGGATCGAAAATTGCAGATGACGTCATCACTTTGTCTGTCCACGCGCTGTCCTGCATTCAACTCGAGAAGTAATACTTTATCTCTGTGCATCCCCGACCTTATGCGTCAGAAGATCGTATTTGTAACACATACAGTAATGAATAAAATTGTTACGAAATAGCTAACAAACCAAAAGTACCCATGTTTACCATGACTATTTGACTAAGAATTTACTAATAGTTTTGGGTTGGACAACTTCGCACAATGTACCTACAGATTGCTCCGTGCACTGTGCAGTACAACGTCGTCACAGGCGTGCTGTTTACTTGGTAGTTTGTATAAGTATAGTTTATGCTACGTTCCGACGTTTCTCTTCCGTAGAACGTCAGAACATAGCATAAACTACACTTATCACATGCACAAGCCAAGTTTGTCGTCTCCGAACAAAAAATACGGATTTATTCTCTGGTCGTTCTTACGTCACGACAACTCGCGTCTATGCTCATCAATTTTGGTGCGTCGGACCTTTTTTTTGTCGATCTTCGGTGTGCTCGTAAATATGTAAACAAACAACATGGCGGCCGATGTTTCTCCCACGATCAAAGTCATGTAATGAAATCGATATTTTCACAGACTACGACATTACTAATCCGAACAATGTAAATACAAGAGTGTGTACCGCCTGTATATTCCGAAGGAATTAGGTGAATAATTTGCGGAAACAACGAACTCGAAGCAAACAGGGTCAGGCGCGACGTTTACAGTGTTCGCACCGTCGAGATTCAGTCGATATTTGTTCCCGAAAAATAGCATATCTTCGTCTGTGATAATTTCTAGGACTATGCTGTCTTTGAAATAGAGTATAGCTTTGCGGAAGGTAGCCAACGTGTAGACCGAGAGCTGTCATTTGCTCCACACAACGAACGAACGTGAGCGCTAACGCACACGACGGACGACTGGAAATGATTGACAACTTGTGCACGGCGTATTGATATTTATTCCTAAAGTAGTTCAAAAGTTTAAACGCGGTATCGTCACGGGAAACTTATTTTATTTTGCAAAAAATAACGAATTCTTGGCTTGTGCATGTGATAATATATTATTCCCTAATATTTTTCTTCGTTCAGCTCGGAAAATACTCGTGACGTAATGACCGTGTCACCACTCGTCTTCGACTCGTGGTGACACGGTCATTACGTCACTCGTATTTTCCTTCGCTGAACGAGAAAAATATTAGGGAATAATATCTAATTATACAAATACCTAGCTCTGCATGACAGGGCTGTGTGTTACCGGCGTTATACGATGTGGTGGGAGGCCGTATAACGCCGGTAACACACAGCCCTGCCATGCAAACAGCACGCCTGTGAGTGTCATCATCAACACTGAAGGATCGTAGTGACGGTGAAACTAAGCAAAAACGGCAAACTTTCGTTTTTGACTTTAGGCAGCTCCACCAATATTGGGGAGAAACCACCCCTAACACAGGTTGTAAGCGCAAGTAAAGCTATGAAATGGAAAGAAAGATTATGATCAGAGTAGGAAAGTCGACTGGAATTTGCAAAGTTAGGAACGGCATGGTTAAAAGCATACGGCTTTTTTTCAACGTAGAGCGAGTAAGGCACTCCTGAACGGCGAAAATGTTGGTGGTGTATTGCTGCCAACAAGAAAATATCTGTACTGACGTTAGGAACTTGTGTGAATTGGCTTCCTTAAAGATGAATTCGCAAGAATTTTCAGTGTATTGTGACGTGATATTGTAAACAGATTTTCAGAGAAGGCGCTCGCTCGTCCGCAGAGTACAGTCGACGTACTTCCGCATTCATATTGTGCAAATGTGCAAGTCTTGTCGCGATATTTGAGCATTTAACTTGACCGTCAGTGAAACAAAATGATGTTTCTCCATATCAAATCATTATGTGTTTTATATTTTCGGGTTCTCTTTACGTATTAGACATGAACATTTGGATATATGATCCGTGATTTTCGCGATCCGTGGCATGATTCATATCAAGCTGGCCGTGAATAGGCACTGACGTTTTTGATGATGACCCCTGACCCAAGTGTCATCGATGCGCTGTGCGTGCCAGTGTCCGAGCATCGCTTGTTAAATTCATAGAGCTACCAAAGCTCCATGCTAATTCAAGCGTAAAGCAAATTTATCGAAAGTCTATAATGCACACATTTCTCAAGTCTAAGAGTATTTTACTTTTGAACTGCTATGAGAATGGATATCTAATTCGTTTGAAAAACTGGTATGCAGAAGCAGGTTTCGTGCCGTTGTCTATAGCGATATGTGCAGTACAGCATTGATAGCGATTACAGGTTTGTAACTATTAAATATAGCTGCATCGCATACGCCTAACTTTTGCCTCAGGACTAGTATTATTTGACACTTAAAAAGGAGGATTCGTACTCAAGGCTGTTATGATTTGTTCAGCTACCCACTCTTCTTACTGCAAAACTTGTAATCTTATAAAAGAGACTGTAGTTTCAACTTTTACCACGATGTTTAGCATTTGTTTCCTGAGTAACAACTCCATACTTTGTTATTGCCAGTAACTTTTGCATTTTAATATTTGGAATTTTCAGGTTTGAAGAACACCCTTTTGTTCTACCCAACATTTTGAAATTCATAGTGTACAGGTCATTAAAACAACTAGTACTACGCCAAGAAAATTAACGTTTCTTTCTTATTCTAGACATATTTCAAAAATTATGTGGTGACGCGGGTTTCTTTTTTCATTCTTCAATCAACAACGCAGGAAAAAATGACAACATCATGATGCATGCAGAGACAAATGTACAGCAGGTGTTGCTTTATTATTTTTGTACAGCAACAGTTCAGCGGTTTAAGTGCAGCATTTGCACAGTTTTCACAGAGTAATATAAGAGTGAAATATGTATACAGTTCTGATCTGAATGTTAGTGTCAATTATTTGTACGGTTCTGTTTTATACATGCACTATCGTGATGTATTTTTTGCAGGTTTTTTTCATGTATTTCCTCATTAGCAGAAAATAGGACGCAGAGGAAGAAAAAAAACTTTATTTTTCTTGTCATCACATCAGTCTGTATGGCTGACAAGTGACCACACAATTAATGGACTTTTATTGTAATACTATTTCCCATTTGTCTATGACACACACTTTTAAAGTCATGTAAATGGGAAATGGGGAAAATGATCTTTGACACGAAATTTTCATGTATAACAACTAGTTCAAGGATATATCAACACATAGGACACATATTAAATTTACAGAATGAGCTAGGATGGTATACATCAATTTGGCTTAAAATGCTGGTTCGCCTAGACATAAAATGATGTGGTGAGGCAGGAATTTGTTACTGTAATTTTTTTTATTCTTCAATCAACAACACGGAGTTAAACATGACAACATCATAGGAATGCACGCAGACTGCACAGCAGTGTTGCTTAATTATTTGTGTATAACAACAGTTCTTTGATTAACTTAAGCGCAGCATTTGCACAGTTTTGACAGCGCATATAAGAGTTACATATGAGTACAGTTCTGAATGGAATATAAGTGTCAATTATTTTTTTAAGCTTCTGTTTTATACATATACTATCGCCGAGTTTTTTGTGTTTATTTTGTTTTTAATTATTTCCCCATGAGCAGAATAAAGGCTGACGCGGCGGATCTGAATTGACGGGCACGAGGATGACAGACAAAATTTTTATTTTTCTTGTCATCACATCAGTCTGTATGGCTGACAAGTGACCACACAATCAGTGGAAATTTATTGTAATGCTATTTCCCGTTTGTCTATGACACACTTTTCAAAATCATGTAAATGGGAAATGAGAAAAATGATCTTTGACAGGAAATTTTCACTTATAACAACTAGTCAAAGGATTTGTCAACACATAGGACACATGGTAAATTTCCAGAATGAGCTATGATGCTCTACATCAATTGTACTTAAAATGCTTGTTCGCTCTCTCTGTCAAGCATACTTTTCACAATCATTTCACATGGGAATTGAGATGCGTGAGCTTATAAATGTATTTTCACATGTGTTAACAACTAGTCTAAAGATTTCTCTACACATGAAACACATGGAAGCTCAAAATTTGCACATTGTATCATCAATGCAAGTACTTTCACCATGGCACCCGTTGGGCCCCGCCAACGTGCTTGCAGCTTTAATTCCTCATGTTTTTACTCTATCCTACATGGGACTCGCTGATATCAAACCACAAGCAACTGTGTTCTAAAGTTTGTTCTCAGTGGCACTCTAACATATACCTGATATGCACAGCAAAGGACTCGTGCTCACACTATATTAAACCAGGATAAGAGGGTAAACTGTCCTTTGTAATTCTACGGTCTGATTAATTCCGAGATGTAGATGGGCGGGTCTTCTGCCCTATCATGACAAATAGTATGATCTTCATCTCGGTGGTAGTGAAGTGTAAAAGATGATGTAATCATAAAATAATCAAAAAAGCAAAAATGATAGCGATAACAATATTGTAGACGTAAAATATTCACTTAGGCAGTTCTTGTAATAATGTCCCCTTCGGTATTCATTCAAGTATAGAATATAGGTCACTGCATGAGTTCAAGGTGCAGTCTGTCACAGACATATTTTGTCTTACATACATTGGACAAAGCATTGAAGCGGCCAAAGCGTGGACGTCGAGAGATATATATACACTTATCGCAATATTTTCACCATTCAAACAGACAAAAATGATGAATACTTTTATTTCACTATACCGAAGAAAAAAAACCAGAAAATAGAACATAACGAGGATGCCACATACACATAAAGTGCCCGCAGAGTTCGACATGGTACCATTTAACCCGCCCTGAATCACCCATACTAACTCGCCCAATACTCCATCTCGGCCGACATCAGTTTTCAAGAGTACCTGATAACTCATTGACGCCTGGTAACGCTGACTACAGTCTCTCTGCATGGGGTCTGCCAGACACACACATACATCTATCTATCTGCAATGTGTTCGTATATTAGACGATGTCACAGAAATATCGTTCTGTGATCATGACTTCGCACTAATAATAGCATGCAGGCATGCACCCCAATCTGTGCCTGAGGCTGTATCAAATCATAGACCACCGAGGGTCTATGATCAAATGTACACAAACAGCACCACTGAATGGACCAACAAAGACAATTTATTTATTTCGAGGTATAACGAGAATGACATCGAAATTCGCATCTGAACGCAAGTTCGGTAACCGTACCGGCCCGGTTTGGTCACGACATCCATATAATGATGACAGTCATATTTTGACGAGCAAGGAACAAAATTCATCAAAAAATGAACAGAAACCTATAAATATTAGGAACAGATTACACATTTGGTATATTTCGACAAGGAATGCGTTATATAGATGTAGGAATTTGTCGCAAAGTTAACATTTCAGAACATTGTGTAAGCAGACCCGTGTCAGGCGGTCATTGTGGAGGTCTCCACAAGTAACTTCGAAGATCAAGTGAAGATTATATCGCGATATCAAAGTTTACTCCATATAAATAATAAGCTGATTGCTTCAAAATCATTTGGCAGAGGCCTGCAGTGAGCTTGCGTACGTTCCGCCATGGATGTAAGCCTACAAAATCACTGAGTGGTACGCTAAGTTGCGTCGCTTGACAAAATGTCGACATGATCAGAGACTTTTAATGTACAGCTACAGTAGACACATTAATTCAAAATCATCAAAATGCAGCGCGATTTTTATCTAAAGAAGCACGGTCGCGTAGCGGCACACAGCCCGTTGCGTCGTGGCGATGCGTGCATAGCTGTAAACTACCTCAATATGTCGGTCAATTTATATTTGTCTTGATTATATCATGGTGAACGCGCCATCTGGATTGGTAGTATCTCTATCACTCTGTAAACACTACATTGCTAACAACACAAAACATAACATTGATGTCGTGTGATAACGCATAAATATTTCTAGTTTAATCTGTGTTTACACCCACATTTTAGTTTGCTCAAAGTTTAATACCTACCATGTTCTGTAATCTTGAATGTACAGCTAGCTTCGGAGTCCAAACACTTGTATCAGCAGCATATTTTATTGGACTGAGCTCTATAACATGATGATTTCTTTATTGAACGTGTTCATTAAGTTTATTAACATAAATATGTGATCGTAGACTTGCTCCGAACTCCAAGTCTGTAGGCGTATACTGTGATTATCAAACATAATAAATTTAAAGGGAAAACTACGTCCAGCGAATTTCATCATTTATCCCTTCTAAAATCACCCTTGAATAAAATACAGCTCGAATTTGCCGCATACTGGCACCCCATGGGCGCGAAAGGGCTCATGGGAGGAGCGTGCGTGACGTCATCGACGATACAGACAATAGGCCAGTGTGTATATAGCTTGCTGGAGGAGTAGTGTCAATATGTGTGAATTCAGGGCGTTCGTAAGACGACTATGGAGAGTTCGGACAGCGATATTTCTGACATCGAGAATGACTTTTCCCCGACTGTAAAACAAAACCATACCAATTTGAACCAACATATGTAATAATGAGAAAGCAACTCTATACACACCGCTCATATCTTGTTTTTCTGGCGTTTTGAGTAGGATACTTGTGTCCATACTGTAAGTGAATATTATGTTTGGCTGTTTTATGGCCGCTAGACGAACCCGTAATCTACGTGTCTCGCACCACAGTCAGTGGAGGGACTGTGCCTGTACTGTACGCCATACAGACCCTGCACTAGATTGGATAGACTAAGTGACACTGTGATCCTTCAATACTACATTTCGAATACAGAGTTTTCTTCATCAGACGCTTAAAATTCATTTTAGTTTGTGAATGGTACAGAATGATCGACTGATTTTAGCTTATGTGTTTCCATGTAAGTCGAGCTTGGCCAGATCTTTGAGGTTGTGAAATCTCCGATATATATCGCATAATATTTATCCACGATTTACCATATCGTCTATTTTTCGAAGTTGGGGTCGAAAACTGAGGAAGTCGGGTTTAGTCAGGTTTGTAAGATGATGAAATCTCCGATACATATTGGATAATTACCCGGTAAATCTAGTATCGTCTATTTTTGTAAAGAAGACCAGCCAAAACTCTCGATGATGTAAGATCGGTACTTTATCCAGTTTCTGATCCTGAAGTAAAATGTATTTCATGAAAATAATGTATTCAGTGAAAGGCCTTCCCTAACTCCCAACAATGTCCAATCGGCCCTCCGCCGAAGTCCCGATCGCCCTGTAAAATGTACGGTATTAAATGTAAAGAATGTATTTCGCGCAAGACCCTCCTAAACTCCCAATGATATCCGAGTAGGCCTCACGACGAAGTGCCGATAGTAAAGTGTATTTCAGGGGGATATTTAATGAAAAAATACATTAAATGTAAAAGTGCATTACTTGCATGAATAAATCTAATAATGTAAAACATGCATGATTCTTGACTACTGGTCATGGATGCTATTTTTTATGAACTAAGAGTCTCATAGATGTCGTCTCATATCTGTAAGGTGGTGAAATGTCCGATATACATCGGATATTTACCTGCGATTAGAGAAGTTTAGTGTCGACTAGTATTAGAGTTAGAGTTCGAAATCGCCGATATTTATGGGCGATTTTGCAGACCCGGGCTGTCGAGATAAGAGACGGTTTGTGTAGTTTCGTCTACGGATATTGGAGTCCCGAGATCGCAGACATTTATCTGGTTAAAACTGGTGATTTTCGACTGACTCAGCTTGTCGAGATAAGAGCAACATTGTGTAGTAATGTATCGTCTTGTAACGATACATACACTTTTTCCTAATATCGTTACTAACGAGTTTTCTTTTGTCAAACACAGTGCAATGTTTAATTCAGTGATATCTTCCAATAAAGTGACAAAAATTATGAAAATTTCCATGACAGAATGCCGTTGTTTTAGAAAGCCGGGATCAATACTACCGTACATCGGACATAGTTTGAATGTAACCTTATGAAAGACATACCTGTCCAGTTTTGAAGGAACCTAAAGGTTAAAAGAAGAGTATTTAAAAGTTTTTTTATATAAACTGCCGACGATCGGACAATGTAAGAATTCAAACTACGGTAGGAGATAGCTGTGTAATCTTGAGACAAAATAACGGACAAAACAAGAGTATTTAACGAGGTTTTTATGTAAACAATCATACGGTATTTAATTCACTGTTAACTTTGAGTCCCGCGAGCAAACAATATGTAAATGTTGATATTGTACTGTCGTTGTATTATAAGGTCGCATTCTAAACTGCCGACGATCGGACAATGTAAGAATTCAAACTACAGGAGGAGATATCTGTGTAATTTTGAGTTGAAATACAGGACAAAACAACAGTTTTTAACGAGGTTGTTATGTTGACAATCAAACAGTATTTGTTTTTCTGTTTTCATTATGAGTCCCGCGAGGAAACAAAGTGTAAACTTTGATACCTTACTGTCGTTGTATTACAAGGTCGGAATGTAAACTGCCGACGATCGCACAATGAAAGAATTCAAGCTACGGGAAGAGATATCTGTGTAATTTTGAGACAAAATAACAAACAAAAGATGAGTATTTAACGAGGTTTTTATGAAAACAATCATACAGTATTTAATTCTGTGTTCATTTCGAGTCCCGCGAGGAGACAAAGTGTAATTTTTGATACCGTACTGTGAATGTTTTACAAGGTCGGATATTAAACTGCCGACGATCGGACAATATAAGAATTGAAGGCACGGTAGAGATATATGTGTAATTTTGAGACAAAATAACGGACAAAACAACAGTATTTAACGAGATTTTTATGTTGACAATCAAACAGTTTTTGTTTTTCTATTTTCATTAAGAGTCCCGCGAGGAAACAACATGTAAATGTTGATACCGTACTGTTGTTGTAAGGTCGCATTCTAAACTGCCGACGATCTGACAATGTAAGAATTCAAACTACGGGAGGAGATATCTGTGTAATTTTGAGACAAAATATCGAACAAAACAACAGTTTTTAACGATGTTGTTATGATGACAATCATACAGTATTTAATTCAGTGTTCACTTTGAGTCCCGCGAGGAAACAAAGTGTAAACTTTGATACCTTACTGTCGTTGTATTACAAGGTCGGAATATAAACTGCCGACGATCGGACAATGTAAGAATTCAAGCTACGGGAAGAGATATCTGTGTAATTTTGAGACAAAATAACAAACAAAAGATGAGTATTTAACGAGGTTTTTATGAAAACATCATACAGTATTTAATTCTGTGTTCATTTCGAGTCCCGCGAGGAGACAAAGTGTAATTTTTGATACCGTACTGTGGATGTTTTACAAGGTCGGATATTAAACTGCCAACGATAGGAAAATATAAGAATTCAAGCCACAGTAGAGGTATCTGTGTAATTTGAGACAAAATAACGGACAAAACAACAGTATTTAACGAGATTTTTATGTTGACAATCAAACAGTTTTTGTTTTTCTATTTTCATTAAGAGTCCCGCGAGGAACAACATGTAAATGTTGATACCGTTGTCATGTTTCTATAATTTGTACCGGTCACTGTAAATCTTCATTCTAGTGATTCGCCAAATTTCAACATTTCGCCACTTGGGCTTGAATTCCCACGATTTGCCGGAGGTGTAATTCTTCAAACTTGGCGGCAAATTTACATTTCCAAGTCTCTTCTGTTTAAATTCAATGGCAGCGCCATTCCAGGCACCCGCATGTCTCGTGAATTCCTATGATTATGCATGAAATGTCTCACGCAAGGTTGGACAATAGAAAGACAATGTAGTCGAACTTTTATCAGAACTGTAGCTGTTAAGTATCGCTTTTCATATTTTCACAGCTTGGATTTAAAACAATGATGTTGTGACATGTCTCATACATACTACGTATTAATCATTGTGAAACTAGCGTTGGCAAGTTTTCTTGTCGACAAAGTATTGTAAATTTTAAGAGTCGGACTTTGGGGGCCTTGGAGTGAGCATATCTCCAGGCTCTCGGAGCTAAGATTGCCCAGGCAGCCATCAGGCTGACCTGGGGAAATAAAGTTTCGAGCGCAACGTTAATTCCTGTGTCGCCTGATCTATATATTTACTCCATCTACGCGTACTGTGGTCTGAAGTTCCCTTAATCCTGATTCCGAACACCAAGAACACTTCCTTACAATCCCTACAATTTGATACCGTACTGTTGTTGTAAGGTCGCATTCTAAACTGCCGACGATCTGACAATGTAAGAATTAAAACTACGGGAGGAGATATCTGTGTAATTTTGAGACAAAATAACAAACAAAAGATGAGTATTTAACGAGGTTTTTATGAAAACAATCATACAGTATTTAATTCTGTGTTCATTTCGAGTCCCGCGAGGAGACAAAGTGTAATTTTTGATACCGTACTGTGGATGTTTTACAAGGTCGGATATTAAACTGCCGACGATCAGACAATGTAAGAATTCAAGCTACGGGAAGAGATATCTGTGTAATTTTGAGACAAAATAACAAACAAAAGATGAGTATTTAACGAGGTTTTTATGAAAACAATCATACAGTATTTAATTCTGTGTTCATTTCGAGTCCCGCGAGGAGACAAAGTGTAATTTTTGATACCGTACTGTGGATGTTTTACAAGGTCGGATATTAAACTGCCAACGATGGGAAAATATAAGAATTCAAGCCACAGTAGAGATATCTGTGTAATTATGAGACAAAATAACGGACAAAACAACAGTATTTAACGAGATTTTTATGTTGACAATCAAACAGTTTTTGTTTTTCTATTTTCATTAAGAGTCCCGCGAGGAAACAACATGTAAATGTTGATACCGTACTGTTGTTGTAAGGTCGCATTCTAAACTGCCGACGATCTGACAATGTAAGAATTCAAACTACGGGAGGAGATATCTGTGTAATTTTGAGACAAAATAACAAACAAAAGATGAGTATTTAACGAGGTTTTTATGAAAACAATCATACAGTATTTAATTCTGTGTTCATTTCGAGTCCCGCGAGGAGACAAAGTGTAATTTTTGATACCGTACTGTGGATGTTTTACAAGGTCGGATATTAAACTGCCGACGATCGGACAATATAAGAATTGAAGCCACGGTAGAGATATCTGTGTAATTTTGAGACAAAATAACGGACAAAACAACAGTATTTAACGAGATTTTTATGTTGACAATCAAACAGTTTTGTTTTTCTATTTTCATTAAGAGTCCCGCGAGGAAACAACATGTAAATGTTGATACCGTACTGTTGTTGTAAGGTCGCATTCTAAACTGCCGACGATCTGACAATGTAAGAATTCAAACTACAGGAGGAGATATCTGTGTAATTTTGAGACAAAATATCGAACAAAACAACAGTTTTTAACGAGGTTGTTATGTTGACAATCATACAGTATTTAATTCAGTGTTCACTTTGAGTCCCGCGAGGAAACAAAGTGTAAACTTTGATACCTTACTGTCGTTGTATTACAAGGTCGGAATATAAACTGCCGACGATCGCACAATGAAAGAATTCAAGCTACGGGAAGAGATATCTGTGTAATTTAGAGACAAAATAACAAACAAAAGATGAGTATTTAACGAGGTTTTTATGAAAACAATCATACAGTATTTAATTCTGTGTTCATTTCGAGTCCCGCGAGGAGACAAAGTGTAAGTTTTGATACCGTGCTGTGGATGTTTTACAAGGTCGGATATTAAACTGCCGACGATCGGACAATATAAGAATTCAAGCCACGGTAGAGATATATGTGTAATTTTGAGACAAAATAACGGACAAAACAACAGTATTTAACGAGATTTTTATGTTGACAATCAAACAGTTTTTGTTTTTCTATTTTCATTATGAGTCCCGCGAGGAAACAACATGTAAATTTTGATACGTACTGTCGTTGTATACAGGTCGCATTCTAAACTGCCGACGATCGGACAATGTAAGAATTAAAACTACGGGAGGAGATATCTGTGTACGTTGACAAAATAACAGTTTTAACGAGATTTTATGTAAACAATCATACAGTATTTAATTCATTGTTCACTTTGAGTCCCGCGAGGAAAGAATATGAAACTTTGATAACTTACTGTCCTTGTATTACATGTTCGGAATATAAACTGCCGACGATCGGACAATGTAAGTATTCAAGCTACGGGAAGAGATATCTGTGTAATTTTGAGACAAAATAACAAACAAAAGATGAGCATTTTACGACTTTTATATAAACAAGCATACCGTATTTAATTCAGTGTTCACGAAATGTAGAACCACACTGCATGCACCAAATGAAACAGGGACTGACGTTTACGAGCCTAGCTACCCACCGTTGGTGGCGCACCACAACTGGACGTGCGGGTATATCTCCCTCGGCAATAAAACACGTGCGTGTTAAAAGTACTGCGTGTGACACTACCGCACTCGCGTGTATCATTACACGTTACACGCATTTCACACCTTAAAAACTTGCGAGTACATGGAAAGAAACTTTTGTCGGAAAGGGTAGTAGTGTTTCATTAATTTTAACCATCTTGACCTGATGGTGAAATATGGACTTCGCAGGAAAAGGGATACTGTACGATAGACCTGATCATCATTATTGATAATAGACACATTCTAAAGGTTTTATTTCTTATATACTAAATGCCATATTACATATATTAGAAATCTAGCCATAATTCTAAAAACCCGCAGCCCGCAACCCGCACTTTAGCAGATACCGGGGTCAACATGGGGTCGCAGCCATGTTGCCTCAAAACTTATTTCTGTCTGCACTCAAAACTCAAAAATGTCGGATATGAACCTGAAAATCGATGCAATTTCGTCAAAATTCGGCGAAATTTCAGCCTATAGACAAAATTTCATCTAGGTAAGGTAAATTTACTGAAATTTGATCGACAAATAATCCTGAGCTTGAACGTGACAGCTCGCCTTCTCCGGGAAGTCAAGCATCCAGCTGCCCATACACAGTTGCCCATATGGCCAGGTTTATGAGATTGTTTTCAAGCGAGCGAGCCAATAGAGCTAGAGGTCTGATTTTTGGTATATAGGAATAACTTAGCAATACAATTATTTTGACAAAATTTTGACCTCAAATAGATATATTTGTCCACAACTCAGTAACCACAAGTGCTACACCCTTAATATTTGGTATGATGGGACACCTTATGACACCACATATTGTACCTCATTAATTATGCGCATATCTAATTCTGAGCAAGCCAATAGAGCTGGATGTCCGATTTTTGGTATATAGGGATAACTATAGGGTAGAAATCTAAATATGCCCATCTAAATATTAGACATCTACCATCGAGAACAAAGAAGTTTGCTGTAATTTGAATATTTAAGGAGTTTAAGCAATTTTCACTATAAATAAAGAACCCCTGCCTCAAACTCCACAAAAGTTGCTAGACATATTTTGCCGTTGTCATGCCATTGCTTCGTTTAATAACCAGTTAATCAAATGCCTAATTGACAGGAGGAAATTCAAGACCGTATTTGAATAGTAGTATATATTGTCCTCAAAATTACTCTATCACGGCCCAAGTACTCATTGCCTTCAGCAATACTGCCTTGTTATTATTATTATTATTATTATTATTATTATTATTATTATTATTATTATATTATTATCTTTGATGCACAAAATTGTGTCTTTATTTTTTAACTGTTTAATCTGAATGATAAAACTGCATTTCAATGGATCACGTTTGATTCATTTTATTTCACTTACCTGACTACGTGCCTCTATGTTTGCACCAGCATCAATCAGATACTCAACACTTCTTTATGGCCTCCCTGTGCTGCATAGATTACAGGAGTAGACTTGTTCTATGGTAAAGAAAAAAATGATTAAAGTACCACTCAGAGAAGCACTTTTCAACATTATTATGTTAGTGTATCGTATCCTTTGATGCAAAATGACAACACTACATTTGCCTGCATCATGTTCATTTCATTTTATGTTCACTTACCTGGCTACATGCCTCTTTATTACAGAACAAATCGGAGAAAAGCTTTTGTAAAATTATAATGTAAGTGTATTGTATCCTTTGCTGCTTCTAATGTAAATCTAATTTGTTACTGTAAATCTGAATGATAAACTACGTTCAATGCAACTTGTTCAATTCATTTCATATTCCTTATCACATGCCTCTTTGTTTGCACCAGCATCAATCAAAATCCTCACCAGATCTTTATGGCCTTCTGTTGCAGCGATGATTAAACGAGTAGACTGGTTCTATGGAAAAAATACTTAAATACCAATCGGAGGAACACTTTTCAAATTATTATGAAAGTGCATTGTACCTTTATATGAAACCAATGTTTATATATTTGCTACATTAAAATCTGATTGATAAAACTACATTCCAATGCATCACGTTGAGTTAATTTTCACTTACCTCATCACATGCCTCTTTGTTTGCATCAGCATCAATCAGAATCCTAACCACTTCTTTATGGCCTCTCTCTGCTGCATAGATTAGAGGAGTAAACTGGTTCTATAGTAAAGAAAAAAATGATTAAATACCACTCAGAGAAGCACTTTTTACAATTATTATGTAAGTGTATCATGATTATTTGCCTTCTCGTCTTACTGATGTTTACTCAGCACACTCACTTGGGCATGTTATTACTAGTAATAAGACTGATGATGTTGATATTGAACAAGAAAGACGTACTTTCTGTGTTAGAGCCAATATGCTATTGAAGCAATGTAAACACTGTTCTCTTGATGTTAAGAAAGTGTTTTTTTTCTGCTTACTGTAGAAATATTAATTGCTGCCATTTGTGGTTAAGCTAAAAATCAAAGGTTTTGAACGAACTAAAAATTATGTATAACAATGTTTGGAGGAGGCTCCTAGGTGTATCTTCTGGTAGCAGTGCTTCAAATATGTTTGTGTCTAACAATATTATGTCTCTCGGGAAGTTATCCAACAAAGTATTTACAACTGTAAATGCAGAATTGATAGATCTTCAAATGCATTGATTTCTGTAATATGTAATTCAGACTGGAATTGCCACAGTAAGATTTTCCGTCCCTGGAGGAAGCAGTTGTACACAATTTAAGTCTTTCCTTCGCAAGTGTTGCTCATTCTCTCTGTTTCTTCTGTTTTTTTTCTCTGTTTTTGATCATTTCAGTGTAATTTTCCTTTCACTTGTGTAATGCTGTTATGGACACAGAAACTGAAGCAAATTTTAATAATAATAATAATAATAATATAATATAATAATATTATTATTATTATTATTATTATTATCTTTTGATGCAACAAATGTGTCTTTATTTTTTAACTGTTAATCTGATGATAAAACTGCATTTCAATGGATCACGTTTGATTCATTTTATTTCACTTACCTGACTACGTGCCTCTATGTTTGCACCAGCATCAATCAGAATCCTCAACACTTCTTTATGGCCTTTCTGTGCTGCATATATTACAGGAGTAGACTTGTTCTATGGTAAAGAAAAAAAATGATTAAAGTACCACTCAGAGAAGCACTTTTCAACATTATTATGTTAGTGTATCGTATCCTTTGATGCAAAATGACAACACTATATTCGCCTGGACCACGTTGATTTCATTTTATTTCACTTACCTGGCTACATGCCTCTGTGTTTGCACCTGCATCATCAGGATCCTCACCACTTCTTGATGGCCTTTTGTTGCTGCCCAGATTAGAGGAGTATACTGATTCTATTGAAAAGAAAATAATGGATTAATTAAAGTAACAAACAAAACGCTTTTCACTATTATAATGCAAGTGTATTGTATCACATCATGCAACTAGTGTTAATTTAATTTTTTTACTGTTCATCTTATTGATAAAACTACATTTTTATGCGCAACATTCATTTCATTGTCTTTCACTTACCTGACTACGTGCCTCTTTGTTTGCACGAGAACCAATCATAATTTTCACCACATCTCTATCGCGCTCCGGTGTGCTGCCCAACATAAGAGGAGTGAACAGGTGCTATCGGAAAGGGGAAAAATTATTAAAGAACCAATCAGAGAAAACACTTTTCAAAATTATAATGTAGGTGTATTGTATCCTTTAATTTTTCTAATGTAAATGTAATTTGTTACTGTAAATCTGAATGATACACTACATTTCCATGCAACTTGTTCAATTCAATTCACTTACCTTATCACATGCCTCTTTGTTTGCACCCACGTCAATCAAAATCCTCACCACATCTGCATGGCCTTCCTGTGCTGCACAGATTAGAGGAGTACACTGGCGCTGTGGAAAAAAAGTTCAGAAAAGTACCACCCAGAGAAACACGTTTCAAAATTATTATGTAAGTGAATGTTATCATTTGATACAACTAACAGTTTTATAAATTTTTTTACTGTAAATTTGAATAACAACAGATATTCCAATGCACCACGTTTGATTCGTATATTTCATTTACCTCACAACGTGCTTCTTTGTTTGTACCAGCATCAATAAGGTCATAACCACTTCTGGATGGCCTTCTGTTGCTGCAATGATTAAAGGAGTACACTGGTGCTACGGAAAAGAACAAATGTGCAACTCAGAGAAAACAATTTCAAAATATCTTTGCAGTAGTATTAAATCCTTTTACGCAGCTAATGTTAATGGTGTGTTTTACTGTAAATCTAAATGATTAAACTATATTTTAATGAATGACGTTGAATTCATTTTTAGCTCACTCGTTTGAACATGTGGGCTAATGTAATAGCGATGTATGTCTGTCTGTGTGACGGATTCAAGTCAGAGTTGGTGCACTGGTACCATATGCTGCATTTAAGAAACTGATTAGATTTTGTGTTTGTGTGATTTACATATAATAAAGTTATGCAATATCGGTTTTTTTCCGTACAATGGTTTCTCTATGGAGACAGTAATGACAGTATGTATATATATATTTATATATAATCCCATGGTATTTTTCTCTGTTTGACGAGCCGAAGGCGAGAAGTTGTGCGGCTCCGCAAAAACCACGAGTATACGATGACGTTAAACAGAGAAAAATACCATGGGATTATATATTTATCACATGAACAGTCTTCTTATTTTTCTTCTGACGTGAATGGATCAAAATTATAGTAACAAATTGCACGAAGTTCGTCGCGATTTGTTTTTACTTATGCGGATTACTTTCATTAAAAGAGTAAGCGGCCCATCACCCAGGAGATACTTTCATTCATAAATCCCATCAAGCTGAAATTGCTACATTAAATGGTATCTCCACCAACCAGACATACGGATTCTGTCACGTGAACCTGTCAATCATTGTCTCGTGCTGTACTGATGCCAAGGCAAGTCGGCCATCGGTACGATGGACATAACCTTTATCGTGCTAGCGACGGATAGCCATAGTATTCAGAGTTATTCAGAATATTTACAAATAGATTTATGAAGTAAATGCAACGACACGATCGAAACAGTAATTCTCATCTCAGAGATTCCGTGGCTTTTCAAAATATCACACAAGTTTACAACCGTAGCGAGCGCGAAAGATTCCGTTCGATACACATAGAGTGTACCTCATTGCATGTTTATGCCCACAACGCTGCCGTCACCGGCCGGTCTCTGCCATGCCGTGTCAACTCGTTAATCCGATCGTCAATGTTTGACTTTGATGTTTGCAGGTGACATATATCTCACCCGTAGATACATCCTAATTTACTTGACGGAAACTCTGTTTTGTGTGCTGTCTGAGTCAACTTTCGAAGTACATCGGATTCCACAGCACTGCAAATGCATATACAGCTCAAAGTGATGTCTTCGTTATAGCGCTACAGCCTTACTAGTCCAGGTGGCTTAGCAACAAAAAACAGCAAGATCGTTACACGAATGACAAAAGTGCCAAATTTGCTACAGAGGTTTACATATGTGTGTAGATCAAAATTAGCTATTGCTCCAAAAATTTTGGCCACCGAAAGGCTCGATGACGTCATAAATTCAAAATGGCCGCCATTATAACGCTTAAAAATGGTAAAATACAGTTTATTCAGCCAGTTTTCACTATTCTTGTAAATAAAGTGACTCAAACTTTCTCGATCGTAAATAAACATTGAATTAATGCAAATTAAATCTTATGATGACGTCAAAAGCCAAAATGGCCGACCAAATTCAAAATGTCCGCCATAACATTGTCTAAAATGTTAAAACACTGTTAATGAAGCCTGTTTTCAGCATTTTATCACCTGAACTGAAATGAACACCCCAAATAACACACAAAGCAGGTAATTGATGCAAATTAATTATTAAGATGACGTCATAAAACCAAAATGGCAACCGAAAGTTACAAAATGGACGATTATGAAGTTTACTTTGCTTGGTACAGTAGCCCATTTACGTGACAAAATGATAGTATAAGGTAATGTACAATTTGCATTAATATTCCATAAACTTAAAATAAAAGATAAATGTATCAAAACTTAGCCAATAAGTTCAACACATGTAAAAACTCTTATGAGATTATTGATTACTAAAAATGGTTTGTGTTTGAAAAATCGAATCGATATAAAGGAAATGAAGGCAACTTCACACACTGATTCTACCTTTGCTTGTCAGTGATACGGTATAGTGGGTAGATCAATGTGGTTTCGTGATAAGGGAAAATGGTGAGAAACCAGTGAATCGATAGTGCTTTGACCCTCGTAATGTGACCTTGGTCCGGAAATAAGGTTTTATGTTGGTTATTCCTCCTAGCGGCGTTTCGGGCCAAAGTGGGGTCCCTTCTTCAGTCACTTGAATGGTTTTGTATTCCCACATGCTCATTTTAATGGTAGCCATTGTTCATCAAAGAGAGATGCTAAAATCATTATGTTTTGGTCAGAATTTTGCGTGAACTGTTGCTCAGACCGTTCTTTTGTACTCTCCTTGTGTTTGAATTTTGCTTGAAGGAGGATATATTGTATGTTTTTCTTCCTTTTATACGTAATTATAGGTTTTCTGGAAAACCATGGCCAGCGTTTAATCGCCCTTCATAATTTTCCAGATTCTTATCACATTGTTTGATTAGGCTGGTTTTGATGAGGTTGTGCTGACTAGTATTTTGTTACATCATTACTCTTACTTTCGTTGATGAAGGATGGCTGACGTTTTGTTACATTCTTTTTATACAAGCTATGTCTTTCTTTTTGTAATCTCTTTGTTGAAGATTTTGCGTTGAGAAATTTACCTTTTTATGAAGTCCATATTGTTGTTGCATGTACATATCTGAGTAATTCACCTTCAATGAAGCATTTGAAAGTCAGTGGTAGATAAATATCGCCAGATGGTTTTTTGTGGGTTTTAAAATCGAGCCATCTCTGTCAATGTAAGGTATGAGATTTTGTCGATAGAATGTTCAATTATGAATTCCCAAGTTGAACGTAGAGTACAAGGTGTTGCACTCCTCGACAAATGTTCTGAATGTTAAAAGTTGATGTTCAATTCCTGTGTAAACCATGAACATGTCACCTTTTAAATTTCCATACGAATATTTGACCGGATTTGGGATTTAATATAACTTTCTCCTTTTCATGGTATATGATATCAGCTATTTCTGGTGAGCCCATACTGCATCCATAGATTCGTTGTATTTTTCTAAGTTGAATTAAAATATGTTGCGTTTCAGAATAATCGACAGTTAAGGCTTTCATGTACACTGATGGTTGCTCTTGAGTTCATGTGTCATGTAATTGACCTTTTTTCTTTCTTTTTTTTCAAATCGGGTAAATAAACAAAAACCAATCATACCAGTTGGCAGTACTGTTTCAGAGTCCAACGCTACGATCGCTGCATTTATGGCTTCATTTTTGGCATGTTTTCCTACATTGATACCACGTCTTATGTTACAAGAATAGAGTTTGCTTGTTTTTTTAATTGGTTCTAACTAGAGAATGAAGTTTTTTGTGTCCCTGGCATATATAAGTCGTTTTGGACGATTGGTTTTATGACAAGGTCTAGAAATTCCGACATTTGTTTTATTGGGGTTGAGCAGCCATTTCTATTGAGACTTTTGGTGATGATTGTTTCTTCTGCTTTGGTTTTGTGTATTTTTGGCAGGAGATACCATCATGGTGTACAAATTATTCTACTTATGGAAATGGGGAAACTGTAAATCACTTCGTCAATGATCTTCTTGTCGCAGATAAATGATTTTGTATACAATATCCACTGTATAGTCAATGTCGCCAAGTGTATTAGTGAACATTTTTCAATTCACAGGTGTCTATAACTTTCTTTAATGTCATTTATCTTATTCATAATTGCTATGCCTCATCCTTTATTGATGGGTTTCATTAGATTTGTTTGTTTTTAGACAGATTGTTCAGGGCAGTCTTTTCTGCCAGAGTCATATTCTTTCTGAAGTGGGTTGCGAATGGAATTTCCTCTATCGATCTAAGTTGCTTCGAGACAGTTTTACAATTTTTGGGTTTTCCGCGGTTACTAGTGTTGAGCATGTACTTATCTTAGAACAGATGTCTGATTGATTGATTGATTGTTTCTCATGATATCGCATAATCTTATGATGCGAATAAATTTGTTGATATCTCATACGACAATTTTTCTAGACACTCCGGAGAGGGAATAAATATCAAGCCTTTACTTAATGCTTTGATTAAGGTTTGATTTGCAAGATTGTTGATGAATCTGAGAATCTTTCTGAGTTCTTATCTTTGTTTAACCTTCCATTTCTGCTTATGTTCTTCCTGGTGTTTTTTTATGTTTTTTATGTTTGGGTTTCCAAACAGCAAAACTCGTCTGGTCACGTTTTTTGCAGTTTCCTTCACCTTTGAATTCCTAACCAGTCTGGTAAGTGAACAACGAAAGGCAAAGACGCTTTTCATAAAATTCACGAAAGCTGCAAAAACGTAAGCTAAGCTAGATTCAAGAAGCAAAAAATAGTCTTCTTTTGGTTCATAAAACCCTGACCGAACGATCTTTTTCAGGCCGGCACATCCTCCAAAAAGGGAACTACAGTAACTGTAGCACAAAACTATGTCACCACACATCGAGACATAAAAATCCAAGAAAATTCAAACGAAAAAGGCTTCTGAAACAAAGGAAGCAAAAGTCTAGACCAAAATCACAAACATAAAACGCTTTTTCAGGGACCAACGTCACATGACCAGGGTCAGGCATGATTTATTTACCGGTTTCTCGCCATGTTTTTCGTTATCATGAAAACACATCACTATTGATCTACTCACTATAACGTAACACTTTCAAAGTAGAACCTATGGGTAAAGATAACTTTATTTCCTTAATATTGGTTCAGTTTTTCAGACAGAGGTCATTGTTAAAATAAATAATTTTATAATAGTTTGTAATTTGTGTTGGGCTTATTGGTTAAGTTTTAGTACATTTATCATTTATTTTGAGTTTATGGATTATCAAGACAAATTGTAGATTACCTTTAAAGTATTATTTTGTCACGTAAATTGGCTATTTTACTAAGCACAGTGAACTTCATAATAGGTCATTTTGTAATTTTCGGTCGCCATTTGCTTTTATGACGTCATCACAATAATGAATTTGTATCAATTATATGTTTTGTCTATAATTTGGGGTGTTAATTTCAGTATAGGGGATAAAATGCTTGAAACAGGCTTAATTAACAGTATTTGAACATTATCAGATGATAATGTGGGGGATATTTTGAATTTGGTCAGCCATTTTGGCTTTATGACGTCATCATAATAATTGATTTGCATCAATTTTATGTTTATTTGTAATTTGGGATGTTTGTGTCGGTTATTCAAAAAACATTGGAAACTGCCTGAATTAGACGTTTTTTACCATTTTTAAGCCTTATAATGGCGGCCATTTTGAATTTATGACGTCATCGAGCCTTTCCGGTGACCAAAATTTTTGGAGCAATAGCTAATATTGATCTACACATATATGCGAACACCTGTAGCAAATTTGGCACTTTTGTCATCTGTGTAACGATATTTTTGTTAAGCCCCCTGACTATACGCCGCTACAGGTTTGATTCCGAGCAAGAATTTACAGAATTGTTTTGTGTGATGAAGGAAATTTATCGTTGTTAGTCGAATGACTTTATGCTTGTGCCTATATGTCGCTTTCCCGAAGATTATACTGTACTCTTTATTCAGTTTAACTTTCGTTGTGGTGAAGATTTCAGGTTTATCGCTAACCGGGATCGCACGGTACGGACGTCCACATTGAGCCTTACGAGGCAACTCGACTGGATCGGGGGGTATCCCTATTCGATTCTCAGGAACAGCTATAGTTTTAGCGACTTGAAATTTCTCTGGACATGCCTTCTATATTTCCATGTGTGGATTTATCGGGTCACCTTTTTTGAAAAAGTGTCATGAGAGCAGGGCATCGATCACGACAAATCGGTCTATGTTCATGTCGCGACCCGCATGTATGAACGGTAGCATGCAAGAAAAAAGTTCTGGTTGATGACGTACAACAGGGGTAAATTCGGATTTCTTATCCGTCCTGTTCTACGTCACACAGGTGGGGAATTTGGCCAGTTCATGTGATATATATATATATATATATATATATATATATATATATATATATATATAATATATATATATATATATATATATATATATATATATATATAATATATATGTATATATATATATCTATACCAAAATTTCATGAAACTTGTCACAGATTACAATGTCAGAAGATTATCATGATGCTTTGAGTGTCATGTCAATTATCTGCTCATTTGCACATTTAATGAACCTTTGTTATTGGTGACATATAACTCTGAAATTCCTGCAACAAACGTACTGATACGTGCAACAAACGTACTGATACGTGCAACAAATATTGATCTGATATATCTAATTATACGTAGAAGCTTGCGCAGTGTCAAGTTAAGAAATAGCTCATTTGCATATTTAATAAAGTATTGTTATCAGTCATATTACTCAAATGCAACTGCACCAAATGTGATGAAATCTGCTGCAGATACTGATTCGACTGATATCTATCTGTGGTGTAAAGCATTTAGCGGTGTGAATATTGTTTACAGGTGAAAATGTACGTTTACCCATATGGTTCTAAATATGGCCTTATTTGATAGATCTCTGTAAGAAAAGGAGAATGCACTTTACCTGATGCAAATCTGACATTCCTTTCAAGAGATACCAGAATCTTAAACTTTTAAATAATGAATACTTATTTGGATGATAGTGTACAATTGTTAACCACACTCATAAAGGAAAGACAATGGCATTGAAGTGGCACTCATTTATATCGTTGTAATTCCTGGTAATTGTCAAGTTATTGTTGCCAAACTTTCTACAAATTCACACAGTTTGATTGTAATGACATTCATGATGCTCAGGTAACATAGAGTAGTAGGAAAATGTCCATGTTACCATGGAAGCAGACTAGGGTCACACATTAGAATCAATCAACTGCTGTTCATGTTTCTTAGTAATGGCAGGCAGACATGATTAAACCTCATACAACTACATAGTAGGATGCTGTAAAGTGAATTTCAAACATTTTAGCTGTTACTATGGCAACAAACATAACAATCATCAAAACAGTATAAAATTTTAATGTAGCAGGTAATTTTGGTTCAATGTATTTTACTGATAAGACTTTCTCTTCTTTTGCATAGGCAACGAGATCATAAATCTCACCCTTACTGATGATCTGATCCGCCATTTCTATTGTCAAAAATCTGAAATATAATAGATAAGCAATAATGTTACTTTATGATAGAATTAATTACTATTTTTTATTTTGTATATGTTAAAATAGAGAATCAAATAAAATAAAATAAAGTGGGAGAACGAAATTACCAATTTTAAATATCTTAATCACATTTGCTTTGACAAAAAAAAACTATACCCGGTGGGAAGGGTGAACAAAAACAAATTTAAAGTACTAAGAAACAGTATCTAAAAAGAAAATGATGACTCACAAAGTTATAGAATTCCGAGTATTGACACAGCACATGTTTTCTGGTGTTAAAATTAAAGAAAACCAGAATTGGACTTTCGTTTTTACACCTCCCCATAGTAAATACATGGGAAAACGTCCCCAGTCGGCCATAGGCATTCCATACGATGTACGCAATATCCATTCTCCCATAGAAAATGCATGGGCTAAACGCCCTAACCGGTAGTATACAAAATCAACGCTAGTTCTCCATGCTACTTTCAAAATGCTTGCTCAATTTCCTGACTGAAAATAGCCATGATATCCCACATTTAGACTCCTGAGTAATCTGAACATCACAGAAAATCATGCTATGCACAAATTTTACAAAGTTTAGCAAGAATTACAAAGAAAACGCTTACCGTTTTGTTCCGAGCAAGCGAGTGCTTCCACGCTTCACCGGCGGCTAGCAGTTGAGGTACCCGGATGTTGTTTACTTCGAACACAACATTTCAAAAGAGGGTCGTTTACGGAGTCTACGATCGTCAAACTATCGTCAAAATGTTGTCATTATATGAGTTTAATACTTAATAGATATCATATTGAGGGCCGTTACGCTACGATTATGTTTAAATTTCGTCGAAAAATGCTGTCAAATTCTTATTTTCAAGGCCGTTTCGTCAATTCTCGGCAGATTTTGGTATTGACCCCTCATTTTGAGGGCTTATGCCCCTCCCGCCAAATATCCTATTTTCATAATGGTATCAGCCCATCATAGACATCCGGCGGCCACGTTCAATTACGCGTATACCGAGTGATCTTATGCGTAAGCGAGGTCACGTCACGTCTCAGTGGAGGGGCCGATTTTTGCAGCTTTTGAAAGGTTTAAGTGCCATACCTCGAACTGACCACTTGCAGTAGGCTCAAACTGTCACAGGTTCGAATTCATTTATTTTGTTTAAAAAGTTGAGACGTCCTTGTTTTTATGAATAATGTTTTTGATCTCGTGAAAAACATGATAGAATAAAGGATCAGTGGTGTTTTGACATGGCGTCCAAACGCATTTGTCACGTAACTGAAATTGCTAGTGTGAAGTTAATTAAGGGTTCATTTGCATATTTAATGAACTTTGTAATTAGTGATATTACTCCAAAATTACAGCATTTCATTTGATGAAACATGCTACAGATGTTGATCTGTTATAGTATCCAATTTCTGTGTCTCTTTTAGTGTTTGGAGGGGAAGTTGTCATTTAATTACAGTTAATGTACATGTGTGAATGTATTTATTGAATTCAAACAGATTATTAATACTGTCATTTCATCATCTACATTGCTTTTTTGAAATATAACCATAGTGCTGTGTCATTGAAATTACACAAAAATGACAACTTTTAAAATACAATCGAATTATACTTGCCTTTACTTATTATAACAATAATATTTATTCATATGAATTCCAAAGTATATGACATAGTATGTACAATTGAAACTGCCATGCCAGAAAATCTGTTTTGTTAAAATAATTCTTAAATACTATATATATGATTCATACTTGGGGGTAATTGATAATATGTTATATTTCAATGCATAGAAATGTAAATAATTTGTATTATTGCATTGTAACATAAAGCCCATCACAATCTGATTGTAGGTTTATTGAATAAAACCACAAGGGCTATGACAGGTAAATATGGTCTGAAGTACACAGTAATACTGTTAGCTAGTATTTATGTACACTTACTACATAAAAGTATTATCTGTAACATAGAAATGTTTATTTTACAAAAAATGTACATGTAGATATGTGTGAATGATGCAAAATTGATTGTGTAATAAGTGATTTTGTTTTCAGAAATAAAGCGGATGAGAAGACACACAACTTAACAGTTAGGTGGCATGTAACTTCCACGAGATAGAAGAGTGAATGAATAGGTGTATGGAACACTAAAATGTTTAGATTTACTCATTTCATTCCTGCTAAATTTCTTTAGTTACACAGTGATCTCTTTTCATAAATATTTACTCATTCAAGTAACTTTGGGAAAATTACTGTATCACAGAAGCAGTAAGTTTGGTTTTCATAGAATCCCACAGATCTTTGTCAAATAAAGTTCTTTCAACACTTATATTTTTATTTGTGAAAAGCACAAAATCTCAAAATGTTAAACCAGTAACGCCCAACTGACCTTGAATTTGATAGTACCATTTTGAAGTTTCCTTTAATTTAACTCTGTTCTCATCCAAGTAAACATGGTATGATTTACCCTGTGCTGCTTCATTTGAAATTTATCTTAATGTTTAAAACATATTTAATTTCTAGCAACCACTCAACCTTACTGCAACAGGTACAGTTAACTTTGCCATCAGGCTTGCTCCAAGAAAGGGAAGATCAGCTAAGATGATAAACCCTGAACTTGATATTTAGTACCCCTGTGCCTTTCACAAAATAAATATTCATAATACACGTGTTTAGCTACAGATTCATGTTCTACACCACATCTGATTGCATCTGATGATTGACAATTGGAAGCTTTGTGAAAATTTTAGAAACTAAATAATGATTTTTGCCTCTCCCTGTATAATTACAACAGTCATAAAATTACTTGCAGTTAAATGGGCTTGTCTGTAATCAAACCAATCCTGTAATCTCTTTGACCAATGGTAAAGTCATTTACAATGGATATATGTTTACTGTCAATATTGTCTTTCAAGTACTCAATGAAATTTAACTCAAAAGAATTTTTAAAATCACAGACAAAGTCTAAAATTGTTTTGGGTTTTTCATCCAGGTCATCATCATTTGCAGTATCAAGGGTCTCTAGAAGAAGGGAATTTGATCCAGCACAAGTATATACTTAACAGATCTGATCTCTTCTGGTGTTAATAAGGGATTACTAATTGCAGGGTTATATGTGTCCATAAGTGGCTCAGGTTGTAATGGTGTAGCTCTATTGTTCCTGATGTCAATCTCATCAATAAGCAATGGAACTGACTCCCTCCTAGGTTTGTCCCACGTACATGGTGTGTCAGTTGCTACTTGAGTATGACGATCCCTATGACGATCTGTAAAACTGCTCAAGCTGAATAGAAGTGTGACACAGTGCTTACATGTACCATCATCCCTGAAAAATAAAACATACATTGTCACTTTTTCATACATATCTCACAACACTTATGATTATACTTTGAGATAAGTTTAGGATTTCAACTTATTAGATTAATCAGCTACATTTCAAAATTACATTCAATAAAATTATGATATTTAAGCATAATTTACAGATAACTGAAATGCCAATACTGTTTTGAGCTGTATGAAGTTGTAGCTTGCATAGTCCAAAGAAAGATTTAGGGGGTGTAGGGAGACTGGGCTATGAAGCAAAATAAATGCGCCCACTGAAGGTGTAGGGCTTCCTACTTCCATTGTGTCCATATAAACAATGTATCTATGGCTCATGAATATGCAATTGACCAACCCGAACAGGCGGGCGCAAATAGCGTGCTATTGTTTACATTATCAAAAGACACTTGTGACTGAAATCTTCGCCTGGATTTTCTGTTGTAAATCCCTTTCTGGAAATTTGTACCACCGTAGTAATCGTGTCAGTACATTTATAAGGCTTCGGTACTGTCAAATCATTTAATGAAAGAACTGAAATAAAGAACTAGTACTTACGCGACGCAACACAATCACAACCAGTTGACCATCAGCTGACATAAAAGTCCATGCTTCGTAAGGCTTGTCTAACTGATGCGTCTCACGAACGCAGCAACATTTAACGTACATGAAGGGGTGTCTCGGAACGCTGTGAATCTTCACACCGTAGACATGGCCGTCAACAAATAACTTGTGTCCGTTGTCCTTACGATAATTTAGGAATCGTTCTTCGGACAAGTTAGAAAAATTCCGAACATATGAACTTATTCGTCTCAAATCAACATCTGGCAGAATATTAAGGTTTTCATTTCAATTTTTGATGGATCGGATGTCGACTAGTACAACTTTGTCACCGTGGATATCAACTGTACGGCGTTTCTTCCGCCCTACTTCAGAGTCGTCCGGTTTCGATTCATTTGGGAGATCGACAGCATTTTCAGCTAGCTTTAAAAGAAAGGCCTTGGTTGCACCTTTCCTGGAAATACCTCTGGCTTTCAGAAATTGCAGAAGTTCCGTCAATTTTACCGTAATCAAATCACCGCGGACAATTTTTCGGGCCGCCATTGAGTCGCCTGGTACATATGTGTGGACGACGCTGTATCACCCCAAATGTTAAATATAACCAATATGTAATACTAACCCAATATGTAATAACACTTAACCCAATATGTAATACTAACCAAATATGTAATAACACTTAACCCAATATGTATACTAACCCAATATGTAATAACACTTAACCCAATATGTAATACTAACCCAATATGTAATAACACTTAACCCAATATGTAATACTAACCCAATATGTAATAACACTTAATCCTATATGTAATAAAAAATGAATTTGGGATATAATACTGACCAAAATAAGACTAAAATATGCATAGCAACCATGATCACGCCCCTTCACAACCTGCAGCATTTCTAAAATTTGATAATTTTTCAATTTTTTTTTTACCCATATGTAATACTAACCATGTAAGAACATTTCACCCAATAAGTAATAATATTCGATCCAATTTGTAATACAAAACGAATAGGTAATAAAATTCTAACCAATATATAATCCTAGCCCAGTACGTAATAGCATTTAGCCAAATACGTACATTCGCATACAAAATCACTTCAACGTCCAATCCTCGGGACATTTCTTCATTATCTTCAAATTAAATTCTCAACCTTCAAGTGCTTGTGACATATCAATGGAGTATGTTTTCAAAGTACATAACATTAATTAATGAGGTACTATGGAATCGATAGAGACCGTGAAGTTGATATACTGAAGATACACTGTGGTAAGCTTAAGTCTGGCTGTTTCGCGCCTGAGACGACTAAAATAATTTTGGCATGCGAAAGCCAACAAATGTGTCTGCAAACAATGAGTACAATACGACAAAATGAAACGTTCTGCAGAACATAGAATAACCAATGAACATAGAGTACTAGTGGCAATAATATAAATGCCAGCTTTTATATTTCCATTTTATTTATTGAGTTTATTTTTATATAACATTTGAGAGCTGTAACATTTGCAACAGTTAGTTCAACTTCAAAATTTTATTGTGAACCAAGTAAACTCGGTTCATTCCATCGATAAAAAATCCAGTAGCCAGTCATCCGCCAGAAGTATGTGGTGTTTTACGTAAACACTTTGTCATCTGTATCATGCATGGTGATCACTTCAAGTCTAATGCAATGTAGTGTTTCTTCATGAAATGTAATTAGGAAATCGTAATGTAATAAATGTAATAAAATTTCCATGCATTCTCTATGGGGACTTTATTACATATTGGGTTAACCCAATATGTAATAAAACGTCAATGCATTCTCTATGGGGACTTTATTACATATTGGGTTAACCCAATATGTAATAAAACTTCCATGCATTCTCTATGGGGACTTTATTACATATTGGGTTAACCCAATATGTAATAAAACTTCCATGCATTCTCTATGGGGACATTATTACATATTGGGTTAACCCAATATGTAATAAAACGTCCATGCATTCTCTATTGGGACTTTATTACATATTGGGTTAACCCAATATGTAATAAAACGTCAATGCATTCTCTATGGGGACTTTATTACATATTGGGTTAACCCAATATGTAATAAAACTTCCATGCATTCTCTATGGGGACTTTATTACATATTGGGTTAACCCAATATGTAATAAACGTCAATGCATTCTCTATGGGGACTTTATTACATATTGGGTTAACCCAATATGTAATAAAACGTTCCATGCATTCTCTATGGGGACTTTATTACATATTGGGTTAACCCAATATGTAATAAAACTTCCATACATTCTCTATGGGGACATTATTACATATTGGGTTAACCCAATATGTAATAAAACTTCCATGCATTCTCTATGGGGACTTTATTACATATTGGGTTAACTCAATATGTAATAAAACGTTCCATGCATTATCTTGGGGACTTTATTACATATTGGGTTAACCCAATATGTAATAAAACTTCCATGCATTCTCTATGGGGACTTTATTACATATTGGGTTAACCCAATATGTAATAAAACGTCCATGCATTCTCTATGGGGACTTTATTACATATTGGGTTAACCCAATATGTAATAACACTTCCATGCATTCTCTATGGGGACTTTATTACATATTGGAGAATACCAAAAATAGTTCAATGAATTTTTCTTTTTATCCAATAAAGTAAGACTTATATACGAAAGGCCGGTATTATCATTCAATCGAAGTTGGTCACTTCAGCCTTTCAGAGCTACCATGTATAGTTTCTTCTCTTTATTAATCCGTGGAAACATTTCTGTCAGGATAATATTCCCGTTAATTTGCCCATAATGTTGTGATATTACACATCATATTAATATATCGGTAGTCGTTTTCATATTTACCATAAATTGTGTTTGGTTTTACGAATGTTGACAGCCATAAGCGTTCCGCATGTAAACAAACAAGTAAAAATTTGAACCATTGCTGTTATTTTCTGATTGTCGTGTGGTCAGGAACAAGCAATATTGGTGAAACTTTTCATTCCGTCATGAAATTATTGCTAAATGATTATAAGAAATGTGTGTGTTTTCAGGTATTTTCCGCTGTATGAAATTAAGGAACAATTAAAATTAAATTTAAATGCTCGCCGACGGCTTGATTATGGTACGTGGGCGTTCCTAGTTTTTAGCAAGTTTACTGATCTCAATAATTGTCGCCGCTTTCATCTACAGTTTTGAAGTGTTTTGGCCACACAGGGATGTGTTGATGGTTGTTAGGCATTTTTTTGTATTGTTATGCTTAGTATTATATCCCAAGTTAATTTTATTACATATTGGGTTAAGTGTTATTACATATTGGGTTAGTATTACATATTGGGTTAAGTGTTATTACATATTGGGTTAGTATTACATATTGGGTTAAGTGTTATTACATATTGGGTTTAGTATTACATATTGGGTTAAGTGTTATTACATATTGGGTTAGTATTACATATTGGGTTAAGTGTTATTACATATTGGGTTAGTATTACATATTGGGTTAGTATTACATATTGGGTTAGTATTACATATTGGGTTAATTATTACATATTGGGTGATACAGACGCGACGTTCTTGACTGTTGATCATTTTAGCCCTACCAAACAGCGCCCCGTACAACAAACAACCCATAATTTCTTTCGTTTTCATGGATCTCGAATATGGCGTATTCTTACCGTTGAGCTGCGAGAATGCACTCCTTGGTGAGAATAAAGTATCGTGCTCAAAGAACTGTTCACTCTTTGGGTATTTCCAACCATTGGTATAACCACTTTCATAATATAATATAATATAATATAATATAATATAATATAATATAATATAATATAATATAATACAATACAATATAATATAATATAATATAATATAATATAATATAATATAATATAATATATATAATATAATATAATATATAATATAATATAATATAATATAATATAATATAATATAATATAATATAATATAATATAATATAATATAATACAATACAATACAATACAATACAATACAATACAATACAATATAATGTGATGTCATGTCATGTCATATAATATAATATAATATAATAATATAATATAATATAATATAATATAATAATAATATAATATAATATAATATAATATAATATAATATAATAAGAGCTATTTTGAGTTTGAATTGTACTGGATAAAGGTCTATAGAGAGTCACTATTCAACGTCTAAAACGGGACTATGTTCTCTATCCCGGTGATGATTTATTGATATCACTTCTGTGAACGTCATAAGGCTCTAACAGCGTGAGTAAAATTCCTCTACCGTCGACATGATACTCGTGATCAGGAGTTATCTGTCAGAAAGTTTCGTGACCTTTGAATGGAATCACTAGCCCAGTGAAATCAGACTTTCGCAGAAATTAGTATAGAGTACAGACTCCTAAATTTTTGAATGCGAAAAACTATTCTTCTAACACTAAATTCAATAGTAATTTATTTTTATAAACAGTTACATGTACTCGTTAAAAATTTGTGATGTTTCTCTTTGTGATGACGTATCTGTATAATCTGTCGAAGCATTTTTAAACAGACAGAATTTACCAACAGACTTTCATGTATACTTCATTTCCTAAAATGTTGGTTATTCTTCCAACATATATAGATATGTTTTCTACTAACATTAATATTTTGCATTCAGTATCTAGTATAATAGATCAAGTACTCATGCAAAAGCTTGCACAGAGAACTATATACCCGGGTTGGACAGAAAGTTGGTCTAAATGATATAAAAATAAGTCATCTTTCTTAAAATGTTTGTGTATTATCAATCTATGCCAACTATTGTGAAGATACCATGATAATTTTTAAGTTTCATAATCTCACATCCTGGCGATCGACCTCTTCACTGTGGACTGACTACCGTATGCATATGTGACCTTTAACCATGAGGGCATGCGGCAAGTGACCACTGTGTCTTAACAGAAGGCACACTCACTGATACTCTCCGCGTATTGTTCAGTCTTCCTTACAACACATGTATTGCTAGTGTTTTCGTTGATTATATCAATATCACGTTTCCCAGTTGGAGCAACAAGTTCAACCTGGTGCTTTCTCCAGACAACCATTATTTCCAACAGTAAGTAGATATTTCTGTATTTTGTGGAGGGATCGTGACTCGACCCCAGCTGTTTCTATCTGACCCTGACAATAGTATTAGTAGCCTGCTTGTGAATGTGTAATCACATCAAACCTTACATGGTAGGATTGTGCATATTCTTAATCCTGAGCTTGTTTGTAAATTTAGTAAGTATTGAAATGCAAAATTGTCACCATTTATCGCCTCGTGTGTCGATCCTATTATGTTGGACTAGTTATGTAATCGGTGTGGCAATGTTGAATATTGTGCCTGTAAGTGTAGTGACCCCGCGGATAGTGAAAATGTAAAGAACGTGTTGGCAGTCTTATTATTCAATGGTAGTCTGACATTCAACAGCTGGTAGTACTATTTTCTTAGAGGGGTATGATTCAATTTACTATAATTTACTTTGAGTCACCTCTTTCGGGGAGGTCGTTATTATTGCATAATTAGTCATTCTCATCAAACATTACAACATTATTACATCATATATTTTTACCTATATGCTATACCTATATATCTTAGTGGAACTGCACCAGCCCTTACTAAGTTGAACTGAAAACTTTTTTCTTGATGAAACAAACATGTACACTAACTGTATACATGAAGAGCATACTTGAATATATACTGGTTGAAAGTTTTTCAGACCCGAGTAGAGTAGAGTACTAGACTTGCTTGTTTATAGAATGACCCAGAACATCACTCCATGTTAATCTCTGTGTTTGATATTTATGAAAATAAACAACTATATTACTCGCAATACTGGCTTACATACTGTATGACTGTACAATTGTCATTGTTTATGATCAATACGTTGAATAACAATTTCTGTACACTTTACAATTTGCAGTGGCTGCAGAGCAAGTGATCTAAAAGAGAGCGCCAATGTTTTCCCAAGCACAGAGCTGTATGCAACAACATTGCAAATCAGTCTCCTGAGGTCACAGAGGTCGTCCAAGATGGTCTACCCTTGGAGGCAGTAATCAGTGAAAATGGCACAGTGATCAAGTGTGGCAAGCTCTACACTACGGTAGGAATTACATTTTAATGTAATAGTATCAAGACCGGGAAAGATGACCCTTCCTGTTCTGGGTAAGGCTACCATCACAACTCCAGTGTCAACAGTTGCTTTATCATCATACAATCCTGCTAACAGCATAAAGAATATTGCTGTGGAAATCAAGAGAGATGCATCGAAGAATTTAATGACAGCTTTGCAAGTAGAAACTGATAAAAACTACTCCACATTGTTAGGAGTTCAAGCATCTTAAAAAGTACAATATGGATCGCTCTCCAATGTACAAGAAAAACATTTCAAATATAAGTTTTGAATGATTGAGTGGTATGATAGCAAAAAAGGAACAATTCAGTTTCTCGATTATAGAAATTTCAGAATAATATGAGTGGCATACGTCGCCACTCGCGGAAATGAATGCATAATTTCTGATCGAAAAGTTTTGCGTGAACGATTGCTGGGTCTCACCGCCCTTTGAAAGCGTAAAGTTATTAAAATGACTCTGAAAAATTTGACAGACACTCTATGCTGCTGAAAATGATCACGACACGATTAGTTAATGATACCGTTAAATCTTAAAAGACATATTTTTTGCGACATTAGGCCTACAGCCCAAGATGACGATGAGTTTTGCATGGCTGTCGTAAAACGGTGTACATCGAAACAATTTCAAGCCCTACTCTTGGCCTCTGAGAGTATATACGACGGATCGTGCAACTCGACAAAACTGTTCAAAATTGTTATGATAAGGCCACTCTGTTTTATAAAATGTACACTTGTTATCACGTCGATATATCATGCTAACCAGTCGGCCTTGTGAACTTTGGTTGAAGATCAATGAGCAAGCAAGATGTTCTATAGCGGTCCACAAACAAACATAGTGAAACGTGAACTTGATGTCGACTGCAGGTGTCGTGTAACATCGGGCGTAGTTCAAAACCATGGAGGTAAAAATACCTACATATTCAAAACCAAATATGTTTATTCAACAGCACTGTACTCATAGTAGGTTTTTTGTCTTAAATTCCTCTATGAACTTTTATGTTTTGAACGCTTCAATTGAAAATCAAAGCAAAGAAAACGGAGTCAGTTTGATAAAATGAAGGGCTGCATTGTGTACATTTGTGTACATGTATATTCCGAATACTTAAAGTGTGGAACTAGTGAAGTGATTCTAGTGTTGTTTTCATATGATCCAGATATGCTAACATTGCCAGGGTTACACTCACTAGACGAGTATTATAATATTGTATCGCATTGTGCACCAAAATCGATCCATTCCATTGCTAGAATCTGCATGCACGGACGTAATTCATACTGATCTGCATGTAATCACCTGCACCTTGCTATGCGCTTCGATCGGAGGAATTAGACTCTTCGTAAATGTAAAACGTCGCAAGACAAAACATAACTTTGTTGCGACATTGTCACACCCCCCTCCGGTCTGGCGTACCATAGATCGAATTCCCCAGGACACGAAGTGCGATCAATATCTCCTGTTGACCCGCACTCCCATGGTGGAAAATATTGCAATTGATAGGTGCATGACATTCAAGTCTGAATCACATGATTCAAAGTCAGTCATCATCTGCATCTGTTACAGGTCTTGACGGAGGAAATTTCGCCATCTATTCCAAATTCCAGTCGGTCCTAAGGACCGACATGTTGCTAAAAACTTTCGGCCCGACGAAAAATCTGTCGGTCTCGGGCCGCCGGACCTACGTTAATTTCGCACACTGCATGCAAATATTATTAATTTGCTATGTTTCTTGAAACAATTAAAACCAGTCTAATTACAAATAATCAAAATGTAATATAAAGATAAAAACGTCCTACACCAAACTTTGCAGTCAAAAAAATACAAGTTATCCCGTCTACATTGCACTCCAAATACATCATAGCTTACCTGATTACATGCTTCTTTGTTTGCACCAGCATCAATCAGAATCCTCACCACATCTGTATGACCGTTTTCTGCTGCCAAGATTACAGGAGTGGCATTTTGCTACGGAAAAGGAAACAAAAGAAATAAGATATCATACAATGGTTAACAATTCATCATTTTATTGCATATACACACGATATCTTCCCTCTGACTAAATCAGTGACATAATTGGTGAGCTAAACCAAACACGTACACACACTTACAATCATTATCTTTAAAATACCTACCAAATACTCGAAGCGTATCGAAAGATACAAACGTACACAAACGTAGTTGTTCTCTTTTTGGAAAATTTGTTGGTCCTGAAAAGGACATTTGCATTTATGTTGGCCTACCTGAGCCGTACATTTTATAGACAGGAAGGCCTATACTGTGACTTATGCCCAATGTAAAGTACGTCTGGTATGTTCGGGTAGAGACCACAGACAAGTACCAGCACAAATTCTGGCATGATCTCTTACTTTGTCTACACTGTCTGTCTTCTTTTCAAATTTCAAGTTTTACCTTCTATTCAATGTAATGTTGAAAGCACAATGCGTAACTATCGCTAAGCTGTTTCCAAAAGAGATATACATTTTCTTTCCCACCTTAGCCGTGCATGCCTATATAACACAAAACGAACAAAGTCAAATTCAAAAAACAGTAGCCCCCAGAATCCAATGTACTGTCAAAACTGGGATTCTTTTAACGCCTGCTATCACCTTCTGCATGTTCGGTTCGTCACTGCGGGTCATTTGGGGCTGATCAGACATAGAATAGACAGGCGTCGCCGGCGACAGCTGAGGTCACCATACTGAACAATAGTCCAGAAGTTGCACTCAAATGTCCGCGCTCGATCCCCATCACAGCTAGCTCCAATTCACTCCTGGCAAAGAAAATTCCCGATGGCTTTCACCAGCTCATCAGTGACCGCTATCCTCATAAGGCCAGCTGACATAGTATGATGGCAGTCTGACTCTGACTACCACGCGTTTGTTATGAACTTGTTACGTGCAGAGGATACGAACAAAAGGGTGAACTCAGCAGTTTACGTTTAAACAAAATTTATTACAAAAATAAAACTAATTGCTAAGTCAGGGATAAAAGTACAAGCTTTAAAAGTGTACAGACTACTTATCTCAGCTGGGACGGCAAAGCTCCAGTCTCAGAGTTGTAACAGTCAGTCGGATGAATGAACAGTCCTTTGGCTTGCAGGCTTGAAGTTGCACAAAGTCCACAGTATAAATCCAGCGTTGGCAGTGAAGGTCTTGAAAAGTCTTGAGAATGACTACTGCTGGAGTTTAGTAACACACAAGAGACACGATCCCAAAAGTCTGACTGCAAGCTGCTGTCCCAGTATTTATACTCATGTGTTTACATAAGCATATAAGAACAATCTAGAACTTTTATTGACATGCTAATTACTGTTCTAAAATTATCTCTCTTACACAACTAATCAACTTTCCAGAACATTCAAACATGACTCATTGAATTCAAGGTTGTGAGGTCATTAAGGGCAGTGACCTTGAGAATGTTCTAGACTAATTGAACTCAGGTCATGATGAGTGTGGGGGAAATGACCTACATAACACACCCCCTCTTCAAAAAAGAAATTTTTCAAAGAAAAATCTTTCTTTTACAAATGTAATCTAAAAGTGTGAACAACAATAAGTTCTAAATACGAGAGAGACAGTCTGCAATTAAATTGTCTCTGCCTTTGATATGTCTAATGTCAAGATTAAACTCCTGTAACATTAAACTCCATCTTAGCAATCTCTGATTTTTGCCTTAAATTTCTGCAGAAAAACAAGAGGGTTGTGATCAATATAAACCACTATTGGCTGATTTGAAGAAGTAACATAAACTTCAAAATGCTGTAAAGCTAATATCAAAGATAAACACTCTTTTTCAATTGTAGAGTAGTTTCTCTGGGATTTGTTAAATTTGCGTGAAAAATAGCAAACAGGATGATCTACACCATGACTATCCTCTTGCAATAAAACAGCACCAGCAGCCGTATCACTAGCATCTACAGCTAATTTGAATGGCAAAGTGAAATCTGGTGCAGACAACACTGGAGCACTTTGCAGTATGGCTTTAAGTGTATCAAATGCCTGTTGGCATTGCTCTGACCAAACAAACTTTACTTTCTTTTTAAGTAAGTTGTCAAAGGCTCAGTAATTGTGGAGAAATTTGGACAGAATTTTCTGTAGTAACCAGCCATACCGAGAAAGCGCATCAGTTGTCGTTTGCAGTTTGGTATGGGAAAACTTGAAATGGCACAGATTTTGGCATCAACAGGTTTTACCTCACCCTGTCCTACAGTATGTCCGAGGTAAGTCACCCTCGCCCAGCCAAACTCAATTTGGCAAGGTTGACAGTCAACATTGCTTTACTCAGTCTCTCAAAGAACTTCCGCATGAGCTTGATGTGTTCCTCCCAGGTGTCACTATACAGGACGACGTCGTCAACATAAGCTGCACATCCGTCTAGCCCGGATATGACGTCGTTGATCATCCGTTGGAACGTTGCCGGAGAGTTCTTCATTCCGAATGGCATCACCTTGTACTGGAACAATCCGTCTGGCGTAACAAAGGCGGATATTTCACGAGCACGATCCGTCAGAGGGACTTGCCAAAATCCCTTCAGTAGGTCAAATTTCGTCACATACTTGGCTTTTCCCACTCGGTCGATGCAGTCATCAATCCTCGGGATTGGGAAAGTGTCTGTCTTTGTTAAAGTGTTGACCTTCCTAAAGTCCGTGCACATACGATAACTGTGGTCTGATTTGGGAACAAGTATGCACGGCGAACTCCAGTTACTTTTACTGGGTTCAATAAAGTCATTGTCCAGCAGGTATTTGACTTCTTCCTGGAGATATTTCGCTTTTGTTGGATTCAGTCTGTATGGATGTTGTTTTACAGGCTTACTGTCCCCAACATCAACGTCGTGATAGATGACGTTTGTCCTCGTTGGAACATCTTGAAACAGGTGTTTATATTCATGGAGCAGTTCTTTCACCTGTTGTTGTTGTTCTGGCTGGAGGTGTGCCAACTTTGTAGACTCCAGCTTCTCCAGGATTTCTGAGTTCTGAAGCTTGACCGAGCCCAGCTTTGAGTTTAGAGTATTTTCACTCAAGTCAGTTTCAGTATCACTATCTTCATAATGGTTTGAACTGACTGCACTGACAGGCTGAGTTATAGTAGGATTATCCCTATCCAAATATGGCTTGAGCATATTTATGTGACATAGCTGTTTTTGTTTTCGCCTGTCAGGTGTTATTATGATGTAATTTAAATCACTCAATTTCTTATCAATTAGGTATGGCCCAAAGTAACGAGCATGGAGTGGTTTGCCAGGAATTGGAAGTAGAACAAGAACTTTTTGACCTGGTTCAAACTTCCGTTTTGAGGTGCTTTTATCATATTGGTTTTCATTGACTGCTGAGATGACTCAAGATTTTCTCTGGCTAATTCACATGCTTTAGAGAGTTTTGTACGAAAATCTGACACATATTGCAAAATATTCAGACAATCATCATCGTCTGATAGGAATTTCTCTTTAACGAGCTTAAGTGGGCCACGGACTGTATGTCCAAATACAAGCTCAAATGGGCTAAAACCAAGAGACTCCTGAATTGACTCTCTAACAGCAAAGAGCAAAAAATGAATTCCTTCATCCCACTGCTTCTCTGTGTCAAAACAGTAGGTCCTAACCATGTTTTTCAAAGTTTGATGAAATCGCTCAAGAGCACCCTGACTTTCTGGATGATAGGCGGATGACCTATACTGTTTAATGCCTAGCTGATCCATTACTTGTTGAAAAATACCAGACATAAAGTTTGGAGCCTTGATCGGACTGGACACATTTAGGGAGGCCAAATAAAGTGAAAAATTTGACTAAAGCTCTCACTATAGTCTTTGTCTTTATGTTTCTCAGTGGTATGGCTTCTGGGAACCGAGTTGATGTACACATTATTGTCAGCATGTACTCATTTCCTGATCTTGTTTTTGGTAGGGGCCCAACACAGTCTATTAGTATCCTACTAAATGGTTCTTGAATGCAGGAATTGGCTGTAAAGGGGCCTTTGGAATGGTCTGATTTGGCTTTCCTACCATTTGACATGTGTGACAAGTTTTACAGAAATGTGCTACATCCTGCCTGAGATTAGGCCAATAAAAGTGACTGAGAATTTTATGATAAGTTTTCCTTACTCCAAATGACCAGCCCAGGGCGTTTCATGGGCCAGGCGCAATATTTCAGCACGGTAGGGCTTTGGAACCACAATTTGATGTTTTATAGCCCAATCGTCATCAACCAAACTCTGGAGGTCTCCATTTACGCATGAGAATACCAGATTTTGTATAATAGGAAACAGAGCTATCTGAAGTTTTACCTTCATCATCTACCCTGTCAACAAAGACAAAATATCTGGGTCTTTGTGTTGTTCTGCAATGAGATTTGATCTAGAAAATGTCTGACTTTGGTCAGCAGAAGTTTTACTGGAAGTTTCAAATCCACGAGGGATAACGGAATGATCCGTGTCAAACACCTGACTGAGAAAGGTGTCATTTAAGTCAACATCTGTGACATTATTTTGAGAGTATTTTGATTCTCGGAAGTTTTCTTTGACATGGCTCGAGTAATAGCACATGAAGGATATAAATCGGTATACTCTTGTTCAATTGGCTCTGGATCCTGATCTAAAGTAGGATTATCAGTCACAAGTGGATTAGTAATGACCTTGTCCCCAGCAAGGTCGTTTCCAAGAAGAAGGTGAATCCCTTCAAAAGGCAAAAAAGGCCTAATACCTAAAGTCACAGGTCCAGAAACAAAGTCCGAAGACAAATAGACATTATGGAGAGGAACAGGAATGTAGTCATTACAATCTACCCCCTTAATAAGAACTTTAGAACCTGAAAATGACTTTTCAGAAAACGGCAGGGTATCTGCCAACAAAAGAGACTGGGAAGCCCCGGTATCTCTTAAAATTTTGACAGGGGTAGCGGAAGAGAAATCACTAGAAAGTGATATAAAACCATTATGAATAAATGGCTCGAAAATACCCATAATGCTATCTTGAGAAGAATTGACCTTGACCTCATTAATTGGGGATAAGAGGGGTTTAACCTCAGAAAATGTGTTACACACATTATTAGACTCTAATTGAGATGATGAAGAAATAAAGCCGATCGGCTTAGATCCACTTTGACCACTTTGACCTTCACGTTTCTTTTCAATTTGAAACAATCTGACATTAAATGGCCACCTTTCTCCAAGAAAGTGTACCAAAGTGTTTGCCAGATGGAGATTGAGACTTGGGATCTGATAATGCGGAAGCGTTACTTGAACTCTGTGAATTGTTGTCATTTGATTTTCCTACTCTCCTTTGAAAAATTCTTGGATGAAAAGGAGGAGTTAAATTTACCTGCATTGTTTCTGTATGAAAAGGACTTGGATGGTTTGCTGAGAAATGAAGATTTGTGGGTCAATGAATAATCATCGGCCAAACGTGCAGCAACCTCCCATGTATCTGCCTTTTGTTCATTGATAAACGTCTTGATGTCACTCCGGATGCACCTTTTAAATTCCTCAATCAAAACAAGTTGTCGTAATTTTTCATAATTCTGACTGACCTATTCAGAAGAACACCAACGATCAAACAGTTGTTCTTTTGTTTGAGCAAATTCAACGTAAGTTTGATCTTTCATCTTCTCATAATCCCTAAATTTCTGACGATAAGCTTCAGGCACCAACTCATAGCCCTTGAGAATTAATTCCTTCACAGAATCATAATTTGAAGCCTGCTCTACTGACAACTGAATGTAAATTTCTCTGGCTTTACCCTCCAAAGCACTCTGCAAAAGCATAGACCAGGACTCCTTAGGCCAATCCAGACTCTGAGCAATTTTCTCAAAATGAAGGAAATATTTATCAACATCCTTTTCTTGGAAAGGGGGAACTAACCTGAAATGCTTAGTGATGTCAAAATTGTCTGAAGGGAAGAATTTTCCTGACTTTCCAAGCTCTAAACGTCTCATTTCTAACTGCAGTCGGTGTTCTGCTAATTCTCTTTCCTTTTCTTTTTCCTCTCTTTCTTTCTCCCTTTGTCTTTCTTCCATTTGCAATTCTTTTTCTTTCATTTCCAATTCCCTCTCTTTCTGTCTTTCTTCCATTTCTAATCTTTCCTGCCTATCTTTCTCTCTCTGTCTTTCTTCCATTTGTAATTCTTTCTCTCTCATTTGTAATTCTAGTTTCTTGATCTCCAAATTTGTCTGCATTTCTAATTCTAATTTTCTGAGTTCAGAGGTAGACTCAGGCTCATAATCTTTTAAGGCAGACTCCTCAAAATGGCCTGATTTAACTAAATGTTTTGCAATCTTGAACTGTATTTCTCGCTGCTGCGCATAGATCTTTTGACTTCTACTTAAGGAAATTGGCCAGTGTTATGAGGTGTCTTTTCTGAGGGAATCAAATGTGTCCTGATCAAGGTAATCCATTTCCTCTGGTTTAAATTCCGCCATGATTAAATTTCGCTGAGTTCACAGTATATAGTAGTTTTGAAAAGCTGTCAAAATGTTGTCAAACGGCTCAAAATATTCGTATCCCGGACGAGCCCCCAATTTTGTTACGTGCAGAGAAAACGAACAAAAGGGTGAACTCAGCAGTTTACGTTTAAACAAAATTTATTACGAAAATAAAACTAATTGCTAAGTCAGGGATAAAATACAAGCTTTAAAAGTGTACAGACTACTTATCTCAGCTGGGACGGCAAAGCTCCAGTCTCAGAGTTGTAACAGTCAGTCGGATGAATGAACAGTCCTTTGGCTTGCAGGCTTGAAGTTGCACAAAGTCCACAGTATAAATCCAGCGTTGGCAGTGAAGGTTTTGAAAGTCTTGAGAATGACTACTGCTGGAGTTTAGTAACACACAAGAGACACGATCCCAAAAGTCTGACTGCAAGCTGCTGTCCCGTATTTATACCATTGTGTTACATAGGCATATAAGAACAATCTAGAACTTTTATTGACATGCTAATTACTGTTCTAAAATTATCTCTCTTACACAACTAATCAACTTTCCAGAACATTCAAAACATGACTAATTGAATTCAAGGTCGTGAGGTCATTAAGGGCAGTGACCTTGAGAATGTTCTAGACTAATTGAACTCAGGTCATGGTGAGTGTGGGGGAAATGACCGACATAACAAACTAGACTGCGTGGAGAGTGTAGAAGTGCAAGTGCCTCAATTTTGGCGGGATCGTTTAAAGTAGAGAAATACTAGAACTCACCATTTTATAAGGAGGGATGAACTTTGAAACCAATGCTCCGAGAATTCATGCAAATTGAAGCCAGGGAAATAGTCGTTGGTACCCTCCCATCCGACAGCGTCGAGTTCATGAGACAAAAAAAAAATTGTAAAGAGAACTACAACTACCATCCACGACACTGGAAAACTACTTTTTATAATGTAGACACAGCCCTGCCACGCTGAACTAAGGTCGAGTGAGGAAAGGATTGTTTGAACGACAAAAGCTCTACAAAATTTGGTTGACAACTGGCCGTTGAGCATCGTGGTAAATGTCCAACGTCGTCCATTGAAATAACCAAACTCGATAAATTTGGACATGTATTGGGCGAATTTGTTGTTCTCCCAGAACTGTTTTGATTTTTCCCGTTCTTTCCTGAAATGCGGCATTCTAGGACGACATTTGGACAAACGGTGCTTTATTATCAAGGCAAATACGACTGCAATCAAGACTTCCTGCAAGAGTGGTGTACACTACGACCGAGAAAACCCGATAATTGATCAGACCTGGCAGTAAAAACTACTAGTTGGATTTCTGCATCGTTTACCCGTTTACAAAGATACGGATAGCTATTGCCACTGTCATGATACGCACTATGTTGAATCATTCTAAAACGCGCTGAATACAATGACAAATGCTGCGTTTTCGAAGGAGAAACGTACACCATGAGAAGTAAGGAGTGTCGATCGCCTGGCAACGTCATCACGTTTGTACCGACGAGCGCCGACCTCTGCTCCAGTAAGACTTAAAAAAGTCTATGTTCAAGACAAACCTATGGGCAAAATGAGTGGATGTATCGTATGGAAAGTAAACCAAAAAATTTGGTGAATATAGTATACGTAAAGTCACCGTGCAGTCAATGTTTACATTATGTGCGTGCACACTCTATTTTTGGAGGTGTTCAACCAGCTGTTTTAAATTGCTACTTTTCTTTTCACAAAGAAACACTTTAGTTATGTTTTGCTCCACTCATTTTTATCGATTTCTCTCGGTAGGGCCCTCCGAGATTACTCGTTATAAAAAATGTCACAATCTGATTAATGAAGTGTAATATTTGTATTTGTTGAGAAGACTGATAGTTAATAATAATTCAAGGGGCATTTTTTGGCTTTATTCATTCAATTTACTTCTGATAACAGGAGCATGCTATCAGTAGTATACATTTATTTCAGTGCAAATATTGCAGACTGGAATGAACTTAAAACAAGTTTTTATCAGCCAGATAGACTTGAAGTTTGAAGTAACTTTGTGCTTTTGAACGTACCATTCTAAACTTAATCCGAAATAGTCTTTTACAAGAACCGCAGTCAGAATTTAGGTACAAAGATAAAATTATGAGTCTCTAACTCACCACTTGGTGAAAATAAGTTGGAGTCATGATGAAAGACACCTCTGAAGCAGCACATTTGGATTTAATGTACACAAATAATTGCATAAGCGCAATGGCGCATCGTGCACTTTTGCTTGATTCAGCGAAAATCAAGACGCGACACAGCTCTTTAAAATAAACTAGCATTCCTTGAAACACAAATAGATTGACACTTCACTATATTGGTATGTCAGATATTCTTTGCCAAAGTTTTGGCTGAAACAGACGAGGATGTTCCATCGATGTAGACCAAGAAGTTCAAAATACAATAGGATTACACCTGGTGACTGCGACGAAGGTTGACATCAAATGCAACAAGAGTGGTCAACGTCCGACTGTCGCTGCATCAGACAGCACACTCTGCAAAACTGTTGATCACAGTTGCTGTCATCCCAAGTCGGATTATTTCAAAAGTACGTGTTTACTGGTACAGTGAAGTCGAAATTATCCACCATTCCATTAAAAAATAGCACATCTATAGATGCATTGGTACAAAATGAGACAAATCTATTTTTTTTGCCAAAACAGCCAGAACTCTTGTTCTTATGAAAATTTACGAAAACAATTCTTACTTTTTCTTGTGATTTGAACTCTTAACACATTTTGTGTCTGTAGCATGTCGCGAGCTAGTTTTTGCATTGCATTTGAATAAAATTCAATGTTCATTAACGTAATGCGTATTTTATCATATAATACTGTGTGCGCCTAGTCTGTTGTCAACATAATCCAAACATGAAAGGTACATTTCTATCCAATTAACACTTGCGTATCAGCTCGTGCTATATGTTGCGCATTGTACCAAAATCTTGTAATATGTAGGCTAGCATTATTTTGGTGATAATACGTTGTTGCCATTGTGTCAAAATATAGTTAAATGTACTACAGTACTATTGTCTGTCATCATTTTTTTGGAGAATTTATTCACTTGTCACTGGCTAATAATTGAAATTTTCTGTTTTGTTTCCCTGTAATGATCTTACTTGTAGATATTGTTCTAAAATATGGCACATTGTGTAATTCTTTATATTTAGAGCAATATTTTTGATGTTACTGAAAGTAAATAATAATAATAGAGTTTTAGAAGCTCTGGATAAAATATGCTGTGTTAGTGTCAATATCATTTTTTCAGTGAACAGTGGTAAATATACTTTTGAAGTTCATCACACATGAAGATAAGATTTACAAGAATAAATCATAATAAATACACAGCAGCCAACTGTACTATATTTGTCCTGTTTAAGATCACAGCGACTCGTTACCTTTTGAGTTGTGTCATACGCACGCTGCAGCCTCTGAAGAATTCAGGTACTATGAATAGTTTGCACATACAATCTTACTCATGAGAAAGTCAAAGGTGGACAGTTTGGTAACATCTACACTGTAACGGGTTACATGCCAACAAACCAAACAGTTATCGCTGTTTCTTACGTCAAATAAATCATTTTCACGGTATCATTACCAATCAGTGCGTCTATTATTTGAAAAGGAGTATAATTTCGCTGCTGGAACGAAGGAAAACTGCTCTGTGTGCAAATATATATCAGTGACGTCAAAATAGATTTCATGAGTGCTGATTGGCTGTGACGTAAATATGTGCAAATATATATTGCAAATGTCTTGACTGTTTCATGGCATTAAAATAAGACGTATGCGTATAACTAACTAAACCTAGTACTTGTGTAACAATTTGTGAAGTTTGGAATATCTTTTTGATCATTTTTTTCATATTTCAGGGATTTTTACTGAGGTTGGAGCACGAGTCGTACACGGTAATGTGCAGAACGTAGGCTTTCAGATGAACCACGCGCCAGTTGTCCTTTGATAGCTGCCATTTGAGTTTGATTGACGTACAGTGCAGTTTTCTCTCATGTATCGTCTATATCCATCCTTCGTATTTTATATTAGAACGGCGGCAATACACTAATTTAAAGGTCTGGTGAAATGGTCCGTTCGTGTGACTGACTATCTTCCAGGGGTCAATACTATTACACTCGCAACAGAATTGCAACCTAAAAGTACGCGCAAGTGTTAATTTTTTTGATATTTCTATGCGCGGCCTTCATGGGGTCATGGTCACGCCCATAGCGGGGATAATGGTTGGCCGTCTGTGACGTCACTGGTGTGTTCATTTACATCGAATAGCGGTCCAACGCCGCCTTATCTCTGCCCGGTATCCGCTAACAAAACACTGTTCGCGCTGCCCATTTGCCACGTTCGCCAATGCGAATCGAAATCCGACAAGTGGCAAAAAAAAAATCTATCCTATTTCGCCACAGCGGCGACACACTGATTTTTGATTAAAAAATATGGTAAACAAAGAAAACACGTGGGGTTTTTTAGTCTTTTGTTTAATCTGCGCTTCTCTCTCGGCGATTCGCAAAAACTGTGTCTACTTCCGTATATTATTGCGTTCTTTCCGTCGTACATATTTGCAATCGAGCCAAGTCTCGCGAGAGATTTGACGTCATTTAGTCTAGTGGTGTACAGCATGCATAAATAACTCTCGCGAGAAGTGAAACTTACACACACGCAATCAAGCCCTCGCGATAAATTTGACGTCATTTTGTCTAGTGTACAGCGGGCATAGAAACGCTCGCTCGCGAGAATTAAAACTTTTGCTATACATAGCAGACATACGCATTTTAATCGAGGCAACAAGGTTCGGTGTTGCAGTTGATTTACATTGCGGTCTAGATGTTCTGTGTTGTGCATTTTAATCACGGTCTTCAACATTCCATGTTGCGGTCGATTTGCATCGCGGTCCTCGTGGTCCGGCATTCCCCGTTGTTCTTCAATTTAATTGCCGTCCCAACGACGCGTTCCGTGTTGCTGTCGATTTGTATCATGGAGGACTCTACCTCCACGATTTGTATCGCGATCTCAACGTTCCGTGTTGTTGTTCGTTTTAATGGCGTTGTTCCGTGTTGTTGTTCGTTTTAACAATTTTCTTTCATTGCACAATTTACTGTCAGATAAACAATCCGGTTTCGTACGTTCCACTCTTGTCAAACAGCTTTGACTAACATTACCAACTCATGGTACCAGGCAATCGATAGTGGAAATCTAATAGGTGTTTTACTCGTTGATTTTAGAAAAGCCTTTGACCTAGTTCATCATGGTACTTTACTTAAGAAACTCAGACTTTATGGTTGTTCAGAGCAGACAATGGGCTTTTTCACTTCATACCTCGCAAACAGAACTCAGTTGGTGTCCTTTAATGGAACCCTGAGTGATTCTCTTCCTGTCAGTACAGGTGTACCGCAGGGATCTATTTTAGGGCCCCTGTTGTTCCTACTTTTTATAAATGAGCTGTTCTGGCTTCTGAAAATTCTGATATGTATATGTATGCTGATGACACAGCAGCTCAGGTGATCAGTCCCAAAATTAACGAAATTGAAACCAAGCTGAGCAGAGATATGAATCTGATGACACGCTGTGCGATCAAAATAGCATGTGTGTTAATTCACAGAAAACTAAGTTATTGTCATTGGTACAACGCAGAAAAAAGCCAGAACGAAAAATCACATCAATGTTATGTGTGGCAATGATCAGCTCGATTGTGTAACCCATGAAAAATTGTTGGGTGTAACCATTGACGACACCCTAAATTGGGAAAAGCAAGTAAATTCAGTTTGTAGTAAGGTAGCCTTTAAATTGCTGCATCTAAAACGTATTCGTCCCTTTTTAACTCAGAGAGCTAAGATGATATTTTACAATTGTTTTATTTTACCCCCATTTTGACTATTGTTCTAACATATGGGGTCATTGTTCCAACAAACTTTTACTTCGTGTTGAAAGACTACAGAAAGCTGTAGCCAGAGTACTTTTAGACTCAGATTTTAGCACTCCTAGTCGTAATTTATTCGACGTTTTAAACTGGTTACCATTTAGAGAAAGGATTGTTTTTAATGAATCAGTCTTGATGTACAAAGTCCAAAATAATTTGGCTCCTAATTATTTGAATGTTTTTAGAAGTGTCCAGAACGTCCACAGTCGTAGTACAAGATCTGTAGACAGAAATGAATTATATATTCCAAGACACAGAACTCAAATTTTTAAGAGGAGTTTTACGTATAGCGGTGTCAAAATATGGAATAGTTTACCAGCAGATGTCAATTTTGCTCTACTCTTTCATCTTTTGGGCAAAATGTAATTTTTGAGCCATTTTTGGAGTTTTTTTTATATTTTGTCGTCTGTTTCTTGCTCTCTTAGTGTTTGTATTTCCCTGTTCTATTTTTTATATATTTTTTAACGTACATATTGTAATTTTCTTGCATCTCGACACTGTTAGAAGAGCCTTTGGCTCAGCAGTCTATCGAGCTTGAATAAAGTCAAATAATAATAATAATAATAATAATGGTAGTCTCAACATTCAGTGTTGCTGTTCATGCTGTTGATTTGCATTGCGGTCCCAACCTTCTGTGTAGCGAGGCAGGCTCAGCCGAGGGACCGTGGCCGATCGTACGACCAGCTGAGACAAGCACATTATGGTTCAAACACTCAATACTTGACGGGAAATTGAAAAGTTTACAGTTGAGCCGTTCATGTTCTTGCCGCTGTCACAGCCACCAAAACAAAAACGTTCTCCCATAGTGAAGGAGGACACTGTCCTGATCATGTAAGCGGAAACCCTAGAAGTTACCCCCCGTGGGGAGCTTACGGAGTGTGGAATTACTTTTCTTCCCGTTATGAGATACGGCGTCAGGCAAACTTCGGAAAGCCGAAAAAAGTCGACTGGAGAGGCTCGGGGACACGCCCACATTGCATTTTTCTTTTGCCATATTTCATAATCACGCGCGCTAAACGAAAAAGAAATGAATGTAACTGTTTTATAGACCATCAACTGTATTTCTGTGATTTTGCAACATGGCATTTCAGACCTTTAAATACTATTTTTACCATCAAATGGAAAAGTATACATTTATGAATATTAATATCCATGAACATGCAAACACGGAAAAAACCTGTTGCAAAAGATCGAGTTATAGAGTTCGAAGTAACTTTGTCCTGTATGTGTTTGTGTGTGTTTTGTGTCTGTTGTTTTGGCTGTTAGTGTGAAAATTAACAACTTGTTTGTCAATTAAGCTATTGCAAGCATTGTAATAAGGAAAAATTTCGTTACGAAGCAAATAAATTTTCCCTGGTAATCTTTTCATGCATGTACAACTATTAACTTTTGATAATCTAAATATAGACAAGGCTCAGCTTTTGAAATTTCACAACATATTGCTAGTTATATTTTAAAAAGTAACTTGAGAAAACTACATGTATCTAACAAACATATAATCATAGCCAATTTGATGATCATTGAAAATTAAGCTGACATCAAACATTCAGGGTCAGACTGGTCAAACTAATGGTTGAGGTCTGCACCCTATCATGACTATGATGAAACAACTGTGACAGTTAAGTTTTTCCATGAAGATGTTCAAACATGGTCACCATTGTCAAGTTGTCTGCTAATAATGATGACAATGGTCAATCAGCAGTACCATGGTCAATTTTGGCAATGATCACAGAAAATTTGGCTGTGATCATGTTCAAACATGGTCACCATTGTCAATTTTGGCAATGGTCGCACAAATATTTGCTGTGATCATGTTCAAACATGGTCAACATGGTCAATTTTGGCAATGGTCACACAAATGTTTGCTGTGACCATGTTCAAACATGGTCACCATTGCCATTTTTGGCAATGGTCACTCAAGTCTTTGACACCATGGTCAGTTACCATTATCATATCATCGACAACCACGGTTGATCATGGTTGTTGATGAAAAACCATGGTACCATGGTTTACACGACAGCGGGGTGGTTTTTATAGTTCCGACACTCGTCATTACTCATGAAGCGCACCTCATGGCTCCATTGAAAAGATAACGTGTCATTGTGTTTAAGATATACTGCAAGTTAGAATTTCAAACGTGGCTCTGGCCGACAAATGAAAATCAAATTAAATATGGCAAAATTTAGATTTAGATTAGATTTAGATATACTTTATTGTCCATAAAAACATGGAAAGTTGTCTTTAAACATCAGGACCGCTATAAAACACCAAATACGGACAACACCATACAAAACAATACAATAGTTACAGACAAACCAACACTATATTAAAAGTTCCTACTTAAAATGGTGTTTGCTCTGGTTCTCCCGGTTACAAATGACCATATAAGATCACAAAAATAGTGTCAATGGCTCTATGCTCCCATTTTACAGAGATACTAAGTATTAGTACACACATGATATTGCATTCTTACAGGTTGATTACAGAAAATTCCATTGTAAGTCCATTGTAGTCCAAATTAATATTATATCCTGGCAATATAAAACCTTCCATCTCATAAACACTTTAACATGTCTGACAGAAAACAACCCTAGGATCAAGACTATCATGTTTTAAAGCAATCCAACAAATATCTTTGGGAGAAAATGATATTTTTGACAAAAAATGGGAAAAATTGCCCAGAAAATACAAATATGAAAATTTCACTACAATTTGTGGATCATACATACAAATTTTAAAGCAATAAGAATGAGCGCTTTCAGAAAGAAGATTTTTTTGACAAAAGCGGGAAAAATTCTAAAAATACAACTTTCAAAATTTCAACACAATTTGAAGAAATGTAACAAAAGTCACTCTAAAGAGCGTGCATACCAAGTTTCAACCAAATCTGGCCAGTGCTTAGAGAGTTTTAGTAATTTGCAGGATTTTTTCCTTTTTGTCCCCTCATTTGCATATTTTTGACTTTGACATATTCATTTGAACAAATTCACATCTCCATCTCTTGCGCACCTGTCAACCAAATACTAAGATGGTAAGAGCTGCGGTATAGGAGTTTTTAATGTCGATGGACATACATCTGCGCATACTAAATAACATACATACATGTACGTACATACATACATGCATACATGTATACATGCATGCATACAATACATTCGTACATACAAACAAACATACATATATACTTACATACATACATGCATACATACATACATAAATACAGAGAGACAGACAGAAATGCATACATACATACTTTTTTGCAGCTTTTAACCTCCAACAGCAGACCAACCTATCAATATCTGCTTGTACAATTTGATCCAACTGCTTATAATAATATAAACAAGAGTTAATTACATTCTCATTACGTCATAAAAAACAGCATATCTGTAAGGTTATAAAGAATCTTCAGCTGGTTGTCTTTATCAGTATTTTTATCCTATTAACTATGCACATTATAACTCTCAAATTAACATTGCAAGTAAGTTCTGTTGAATAAGTTGAGCCTGTAGGTACTTAGAGAAAGCACACCAATGCGACAAATGTTTGCAACTTAAGAAGTTCAAGGTCATCAAAAGCATTATAAAGAATCATGTAACACTTTCATTGCACTGTTTACACAGATGCATAATTGCTATGAATAGAACATAAGGGAATCTTTTAGCCCAGCCTTACCATAAAAACCCTATCACTTTGACCACTCTTTATTTGACCATTCGAATTTTTCCTCAAAAAGTAATTTTATTTTATCCTTACCAAGTCAACCATAAATGGAAATGGAACTTTCTCTATCTCTATTTATTTGACCAACCTATCATGAAAACTATTATGAGCAATTTCTTTTAGATAACATACAGAGGACAATATATGACAATGCAGAATATGTCAAAGTTGGGATTCAGGAAAGTTGCCTTTACATGTGTTAATCACCCAAGATGGTTAACATTTTACTATGAACTGTCAAAAAAGTTGAACTTTCTAATAAGGTCAAAGTATTTAAAATCTTTGTTTTGCGTCCCCACCCGCGTAGCTTTTTAAGGTTTCCATGAAACACACACACAGTGTATTTGAATAGGAAATTTTAGGACATGACCGCTTAGCTTTTCTGAACTAAAATTTTGTTACAATTTTTTATTTGCTGCAATCAAATTATATTGTGTTAATTTTCTTGTGTGATTTTCAGCCGCTTAGACGCGTACCTTTTCCCATTTAGAGTGGACGCAAAAAAAGAATTTAATTACTTTGGCCTAATTCTACACTAAAATTATTTTGGCTTTGTTGATTTCCTAATTAATTCAATTATTTAAAATTACATTGTTTTTTTCTTGGTGAATTGATAAGGTTTATACAGTACAATAGTTATATACAATGTAAGTCAAATTCAGTTAAACATCAATTACTGTCTAACATTGCATCATTCATATAAATAACACCTCAGCCTGGAACACGCACGATCATAATCTATTCATTCACACAGGCAGTACTTGACTTTAAATGAATGACCTAATACATTTCACTTATGTACCAAATTTGAAAGCATGGCAAAAAGTACCACAAAATTTGCAAGTTTTGCCTTGAGTGCACAGAGTCATCTTCAGGTCAATCATAGCAACCTGCACACCCAACTAGAAAGTAATGGCAAAAACAGTGGCCAAAGATTTTACCAAAACTTTGCAAATTTTGCTATAATTTTGGTGAATTCTATTTTGAGTTATCACAAGGCACCTGCACACCAAATTTTAAAGCGATTTGACCATTGGTTTCAGAGAAAAAGATTTTTTACTAAAATGGCAAAAAAGAAAAAAAATCATTAAAAATAGAAAGCATCAATATTGACATCAAATCTTTATGTTTAAATATGTTGGGCCTAAGGAACCTAAAACCAAATATGACAATGATCAGATGAGTAGTTCCTGAGTTATTGATTTTTACCATTTTCGCCGTTTTTCTACCTCATTTGCATATCTATGAAACTAAATTTAAAGTTCATTTTAACAACAGCACATCTACAACATATATGGCATCACTACATCAAAAATCAGCTTAATATGTGCAGCAGTTTCTGAGTTTTTATGTTGGACGGACAGACAACCATACATACACACATACATACATACATACATACATACATACATAAAGACACACATCTCATATACAGACTTTTTTCAACCACATAACCTCCCAATAGCCATATATGTATAGCAAATGGGAGCTAAAATGAATTACAGCTGTATGACTTGGCAAAGAATGAAATGAGAATCAAGACCATTAGGACATTGACATCTTGTGTTAGCGATCTGGAGCGATGCTCTGATCAAACCAACAACTTGTGAGTCAATTTATATATTGAAACATTACGATGCAGACTGATAACTCAACTCATATTACAAATGATTATTCAGCAACTGAATAGTAAACGCTTTAGATATTTTCAATTCAGACTAAATCACTGCAATATTTTACCTTTGTCTTGAATGTATCTTACCTTCTTCATGATCTAACAGCTTATCTGAAAATGCTTGGTTTCTTTCCATGTACAATGAAAATGAAAATTATCTGGTTCTCTCTTCAGCACGTTCTTTGACCCTAAGAAGGCCATAATTTTATCCCCAAAAAATTAGAAAATGACAATTTTTTTACGTCAACTTAAATTTTTGTAAATAGGAAATCAAACTCCATTGGAGACCTTCGGTAAGGTTATCTAAATTATTTGCCGCGTATTTGCAAAAATACATCCTAAAGGTCGACAGAATATAAATCGGCAAACAATAGAAGTGCATACTTATCTCTTTCTGCGTAAGCAGATAGTTACAACTTACCTTTGTAAGAGCTTCTACCGTTTGCCTTAGCACCAATGAGAATCTCTGCAACATCTTTATGGCCTTTGTAGGCAGTCACATGCAGTGGACTAAAACCATCCTGAAGAGTGAAATATGAAACCATAAAGAACTCGTATGTGTACTAATAGTTATGAAAATAAATTCAGAAGCCGCTGAGATATAAATAATACGTATCCTTTGAAAAGAGCTGGCATTTTTGGTAGGACTGAAGGACAAAAATTCTTACAAATGAAATTATGTAGGATGACTACACATGAACTTATTTTTGTTGAACTCTTATTATCTTTATCAGAACAAAACAATAGTACTCCAAATGATTGTTGTTATTGTTAGATCAATGTATCTCATATGTACATAGCAACTGCCTATCCAGATATAAATCCTAATTTTGAAAATTGGTTTAATATGCAAATTATGAACTAGCTAAAGTAATAATACTAAACGACTTTCAATAATGTTTAAATCTAGTATCTAGTTCTACCTGGTTACATATTTGTAACCAGGTAGAACAAAGTGTTATTTTTAGTGCATTGATTGCTTATTTATGTAAATGCAAAGGGCATGGTCAAATTAAGTAACAGAAAAAGCATCATTCACATGAATGTTAGATTGCAGATCTTTAAAATATCATATAATTTTAATTTTAATTTATAATTTCTACCATTGTTTTCTGCTCATTAAGTAACTTTGTTTAAATAATTTTGATTCTTTTACAACATCCTTTGAATACAATTCCTTCACCTTGTTTTTACATTCACATCAGCTCCCGCCTTGATTGCAGCATTTACTTTGTCAATGTCACCAGATCCTGCAGCAATGTGTAGATATGTATTGCCGTCCTGAAATATAAGATTTATATAAATTGTTAATATCAATTTACAACGAAAAGCAAACACATTACAGGAATGAAATTTCACATATGATTCCAATTGTTGTAATGTTTATTCAAAACTTAAGATGGATTTCAGAATAGAAATTAAATAAGTCATCATTGATGACACAGTCCCCACTTGTTAATGGGTACTTTGTTTATCAGAGATGATAGAGTCCTCTTCATTAGGTCTGTGATAAAAATACTTTTGAATAAATTCGCTTGATACATGTCCTGAGTTATAGTTCAGGACATGAAAAAAATCGCAATAAAATGGCCACACAGCAGCCATATTGGATTGTATCACAAAACAATCAATGTGCATATGTATTACATAGGTCAATGTCCTTGTACCAACTTTGGTTGAGATATGCCTGAGTTCTGGTTCTGTACATGAAAAAAAATCATAACAAAATGGCCACACAGCAGCCACATTGGATCGTATCATAAATCAAATTAATATGCATATATAAGAATTGGTCAATCTCCTTGTACCAACTTTGAATAAATTCGCTTGATACATGTCTGAGTTATGGATGAGGACATAAAAAAAAGGTAACAAAATGGCCACGTGGCGACCCTATTGGATCGTATCACAAAACAAATCAATGTGCATGTGTATGACATAGGTCAATGTCCTTGTACCAACTTTGAATAAAATCGGTTGAGATATGCCTGAGTTATGGCTCTGTACATGAAAAAAATGTAACAAAATGGTCGCACGGCGGCCATATTGGATCGTGTCACAAAACAAATTGACATATATATCTATGCGATTGATCGATGTCCTTGTACTAATTTGAATAAAATTGGTTAAAACATGCTTGAGTAATGGCTCTGTACATGAAAAAATCGCAATAAAATTGGCGCCTGGCAGCCATATCGGATCATATCACAAAACCAATTGATGGGCATATGTATGACATAGGTCAATGTCCTTGTATCAAGTTTGAATAAAATCAGTCGAAACATGCCTGAGTTATGGCTCTGTACATAAAAAAATCGTAATAAAATGGCCGCCTGGCGGCCATATTGGATAATATCACAAAACAAATTGAAGTGCATATGAATGACATAGGTCAATGTCCTTTTACCAAGTTTTGATAAAATCAGTTGAGATATGCCTTAGTTATGGCTCTGTACATGAAAAAAAATTGAACAAAATGGCCTTACGGCGGCCATATTGATCGTATCACAAAACAAATCAATGTGCTTATCTATGCCATTGGTCAATGTCCTTGTACCAACTTTGAATAAAATCGGTTGGAACATGCCTGAGTAATGGCTCTGTACATTAAAAAAATCGTGATAAAATGGCCGTCCGGCAGCCATATTGGATCGTATCACAAAAAAAATCAAGTTGCATCTGTATAACATATGAAGTAATCTTTGTATCAAGTTTGAATGAAATCGCTCCAGGCATATCTGAGATACCTGCGTGAACGGACGGATGGACGCACGGATAGATGCACGCAAGCACGCACGCACGCACGCACGGATATGACCAAACCTATAATTTCCCCAGTCACCGACTAACAAGCGAACCTATGGGCTGAAAGAGATTCGGTGTATTATGTGGAGACTAACTATTTGTGACAAATCTTTTGGTGAATGTTCAACATTAAACATTAGGAGAAGGAAAACCCAATACATTATGCGACACAAATTGATCCAAAAAAGACAAATTCAAACACAAGTCTCGATGGAGTCCATGATCCACATACAACTAAGAACACAAATCGACAGATTTGAATTCTTACATAAAACATCAGGCCACCTGAAAGCTACGCTTTAAAAGCCTGATCAAAGGCGAAACACTAAGATACATCAGAACTTGCAACACAAAAATGACTTTGTTTCAAAGGTCAATACACTTTATGCAAGATTAATCGAACATGGCTAAAACGACAGGAAATCTCAAGTCAATCGCAAGCACAGTTCGCCGCACGAGTTATGCAACTAGAACACAAGCGAACAAACGAAGAAACAAAGAAAACACTAGTCTTCACAACGAAAATTATAGCAACAATATATATATGAACACAAGCTATAAAAAGCAGCAATGTGCGAAAACTGGGAACACATAGACAAGGACGAAACACTAAGCCTGAATGAAATATTTCAACAACAACCGATCATCGCATGCAAAAGAAATCCAAACATTAGCGATATACTGATACAGGCCAAAGTCCACGGCATTTTTGTATTAGGAAAAAGTCAATGACGAACGAACGAACACAAGACGATCCAAACATAAATATTCTGGCTTCATTGCTAGATGAACAGGAGATCAACAATATCGACGTGACATAAAACAATAAGATATACATATATCTTAGGCGACTGAGGAAGAGACCGCTCTGGTTTCGAAATGTGGGGATAAAAAGAGAGTCAAGGTTGTCAAAGACACATCTGACTACGCCCACGTCTCGCCATGGCTTATTTTAAAATTAACGATTCGTTTGTTAATTTTCACACTAACAGCCAAAACATTTCAGACACTAAACACACCAAAGCACATACAAGACGAGATGAGTGATGTGTGAAGCCACTTTCCCTTTATTACACTGCGATTTCTCAACTTATTCTTGCCTAGCAAGTTTAAGACGAAAGAGGGCATGCACGAGAATACCTGCATGGGTATCCATCAACCATCAAACAAAAAGTGTACACAATCACCGTCCCTCCATCCACGGGGGACGATGACACAATAAAACTCCGAGCTGTACACACTCGGCCGTGGCACTACAGAACCAGATTATCCATATTATCACATATGGAGACATCACTTCCTCAGAGCTTTTATATGCGACACGAGGATCGTACGACAGCACAAACGAGCTAAAGTCAACAACAAAATAACCAATCACAAACGCTCAATATCAACCAATCAGAAGGCAAGTAAAACAGACAAGTCGACCAATGAAAATGACGAGAAGTCAAACACAATCGACTTAACACAAGATAAATAGTCTTCAAACACAAGCGATTTCAATATCTCACTACGAGCGGCACGAAAGCTGTGTCCTAGGCCTTCTTGATCGACATTAGCATTCAATGGGCTAAACCAGACGAGACAGACATCGATCTGACGCTCCAGTCATTTGCTGTCAGTCAGACACTAGCATAGCGCAACTCATCACAATAAGTAAGATCAGGAAGTCTTGTAATACCAGCTTGATTCACTCTATTTGTTACAGGAGGCGATAACTAAACAAAGAGAAGTATTAAAACGCTTCTTCAACACATAAACTACACCAAGGAGCCTACAAGTACGCCTTAAAGCATACTTACCATGCCATGCCACTACCTAGTGCTGTTATCATCAAAAAGTGACAACATCGGAGCACCACGGTGACAAATTATTTGTCACCTTGAGCTTTGACTACATTCCACTACATCAAGCACAGCACAGCCAAACAAGAAAGACATTCATCGCCAAACAATAAACAGTGATTGACAGTTGTCAAGATCCCACAACACGAAAGACAACCAAATGCCTCCAGAGCCGATATAATTTATTGGCTAAACGAAAGGCTATACACAACCCAAAACACAAACGTCCAGAGGGACGAACAGAATCGGGTCTGTCTTTGAAACCCATAGCAGACGGCCTTTTTCAAGGCCAGCAAATTCTCCAAACAATAACTACCGTAACACAAATGCAAAATACAAGTTTACACAATACGGTGTCACCAAACACAGAAACAGGAAAAACGACAAAATTGCCAGAAAAAGACGGTACAAGACGAGACACAATATTATCTCAAACACAATGAAACTCCGTACAAATGCCGAACATAGCATAAACATAAATAACAACATGAATCTTAGATTCATCAAAATCTATTATTACACAAGTTCACAACAGCAAAAATCAATGCACTGGGTAAGGTTAAAATTCATACCAACACCAAATTGTCCTCACAGAGTTCATCTCATACAAGACGCAAACATTAGGGGGAGGAGAATCAAATAGATTATGCGACACAAATTGACCAAAAAAGACAAATTCCAACACGTCTCGATGGACTCCACATACAACTAACACAAATCGACAACATCAGACCATCTACGCTTTAAAAGCCTGATTAAAGGCTAAACACTAAGATACATCAGAACTTGCAACACAAAAAATGACTTTGTTTCAAAGGTCAATACACGTTATGCAAGATTAGTCGAACGTGGCTGAAACAACAGGCAATCTCTAGTCACATCGCAAGCACAGTTCGCCGCACGAGTTATGCAACTAGAACACAAGCGAACAAACGAAGAAACAAGAAAACACTAGTCTTCACAACGAAAATTATAGCAACAATATATATTATATGAACACAAGCTATAAAAAGCAGCAATGTGCGAAACTGGGAACACATAGACAAGGACGAAACACTAAGCCTGAATGAAATATTTCAACAACAACCGATCATCGCATACAAAAGAAATCCAAACATTAGCGATATACTGATACAGGCCAAAGTCCACGGCATTTTTGTATTAGGAACAAGTCAATGAACGAACGAACGAACACATGACGATCCAAACATAAATATTCTGGCTTCATTGCTAGATGAACAGGAGATCAACAATATCGACGTGACATAAAACAATAAAGATATACATATATCTTAGGCGACTAAGGAAGAGACCGCTCTGGTTTTGAAACGTGGGGATAAAAAGAGAGTCAAGGTTGTCAAAGACACATCTGACTACGCCCACGTCTTGCCATGGCTTATTTTAAAGATTTTAAAATTTCGTTTGTTAATTTTCACACTAACAGCCAAACATTTCAGACACTAAACACACCAAAGCACATACAAGACGAGATGGGTGATGTGTGAAGCCACTTTCCCTTTATTACACTCTGAATTAAATAGCAGAAGCTCAAACTACAAAGATTACTTCTCAACACAAAATCGATTAGTGGGTGATTAACTGCTACAACTTTACTTCACAGTGTGCTGTAAACTGTGTACAAGAGACTGAAGCAATGGATGTGCACGTTTACGAGTATTTTGGGGGTCGTAAACAGATTTTGTCCTCCACTAGCCTGCTCCAATAACTCAGGTCCAAGGAAGATTATTCGAATTATGTAGAAAGGATGTGCTTATACTTTTATTCACGATAAATACTAACGGTAAAACTTTCTGTAAAATGCGAAAAATGATCATATTAATGTGGTTCAAAAGTCCTACACTTTTCCTTCATTTACAACAGCAGGCAACTCTACATACCTTGCTGTACGGATGGAAATGGGTGAACTTGTCAGAGGAAGATCATAGCATTGACAATATCACTCAAATCCCAGATGACAACAATAACGATGAAACTGTAACAGTTGATGAAGTGAATGGTACTGATGAAAATGAACATTCCAGTAAACACAATCATATCCTCTAAATTATATACCAAAGACAGTTTCGTAGATTGTTCTACAAGTTTTTCACTCGATAAGGCATGTAGACTCATCTGTTATTCTATAGACAGAAATGCAGAATAATAGGCAGAAAAGGAATCCGTAAGCTTTTCTGTCAGCTGTATTTATCCCAGTAGAGTAAAAGCCAACATGGTCTTGTTTTGTGTTCTGCAGCACATACAGTCTGCTTCGGTCAGAGTGTTTTATTGGCATATTTATGGAGATATGTTCGTTCAAGAAAAGGGCTACACTCGCTGTTTCATACAGTTCTAAATTATTATTTTCTGTTTATTTCATATTATTTAGTTTCAATAACATGATTTCATTTACTTTGCAAGCAGTAAATATATTTGAATAAATAAGTGAAAAATAATTCTTTTCCATAAACTATTATTAGTTTCTGGTATTTCATAAAATGTGAGAGTGCTGATGAATTGAAGGGAAAGTCACTATTTTTGACATTACTTTCATTTCATCTTATATGTACCGGTACCTAGTCTAGTATCATCTTTGGATTTCTTGACGTTTAACTCAAGTTTAGTTTTGCACTATTGCTTCCAACCTGGTACTGGATAACCAACCATAGACATTATGCAACTGGCTTACCCTGGAAGTCAATCAGAGAATATGACCCTCTGTTGATTGGATTTAGGATAATAGTGCAGGCAGGAGTTACCAGTAACTAATTATGTCTATCAGAGTTACACCTCACTGATCAAGTCATTACTGGTATGTACAATGAGTAGAAAAACAGTAACTTTTGTTGTCTTCCATGGCAAGTCCTCTTGCATTCTCCTCAGTATGCTTTCACTGGTATTAGGTTGTGAACTAAAATGCAAAATGCTAGAATCTGTTTGATAACTTAAAAAAAGACTGAGGACATGCTTGATTAATGTGTTACACACTGTCCACAAACATGATTTTATTCTCAGTTTTGCAAGTTTTGCCATTTTGATCAGTGCCAAAAACTATCCGTGCCAATAACCCAGGGTCTTCAACTACTAATATAGCATACATGCAATTAGTAGACAACAACAACTGTATTGATTCATCAATTATTCCAAAATAATAAATGAATGTGACAAGTCAAGCACTGTATCTTCTTACATGTTAAATGCATGTGCTGAAAGCTAGCAACACTGGGCCATACTGGCTGTTCTGACGGTGGAATTATCCGCTGACCTTAATTTTTTTCCAACTTTTTCCAATTCTAATCAACAAATTAAACTTCCCATTCAGATTGTGGTAATGTCAAACACCCTGTGTCAAAACTCCCCCCCCGTTTGCTGCCTCATCTAAGTGAGACATCCCAACTGGTTTGTGTCTTGCTCATCTTCTGTTTTTTTCTCAAACAGGTGGTTCTGTAAACCAAAAGAGAGGCTGTCATGAGTTATAAAATATTTTAATTTTGATGATATATGTCAAGTTCAGCTATAGATTGTTGTGAAGTTACTGAGTACAAATTTGATTAGTTTCTGCTAACAAGACAGTTACATTACAACAGCTAGCTATGGTTACCTGTACTTTAATTTAAAATTTGGAACCTCTAGAAAAATACAGGAGCAGAGAGAGGAAAAAGGGAAAATGTCAAAGACTATGACAGGCTAATCCTGATCTGAACCTTCACACAGTACATCATGAAAAGATATTCATTTAATTTTGATTTAAAAGTCGACAAGTTTGACTGTTTCGAATAGATGGGCAATGGAATTCCATATATTCACAGCATTAATAAAGCTGATGATCTATGACCTGTAGCTATTCTTAACATTGGTGGGTGAAGGTTACCATCATTAGCACAATGATACATATAATTTCTCTATTATAGTGTTCACTGCCTTTTAATGGCTCTCTAATTCTCTGCTAAATAGTAAAGCTCACACAAACATGCACATGATGCACAACAAATAGCAAGCACATTGATATTTTGGAGACTTTTTTTCAATAATCCTCATCTTGAATGAAAAGTGACATACTTTAAATTATCTCTATGTATATGCAGGACGCAATCTGACACAGCATTATGCATTCAAGTGTCTATGCACAGTTCATTTCATCTCAGATGCTCAAACTGTAATAATTACTTCAGCACTAACAACTCGAAGTAGGTGAATGACTGTAGCTGTAAACCTCCAACAAATTTGAGCTGTACAGTGTACAAGAGACTACATGCATCGCTTGTCTGCTGTGCAGTGTGTAAGAGAGTTCTTGCAGTATTTCAGAGCATTGGTAGCTCCATGTTCAGAGGCAATGCATGTGATATCCTAAACCCACTAAGCGATTCTGTGTTGAAGTGATCTTTGTAGTTTGAGCTTCTGCTATGTAATGAACTATATGCATAGACACTTGAAACACTGCTGCATACTATGATGTTTTTTATTTTTTCCCAAATCATGCTTCTCAACGGTAGAATCAACCAAATATGTACTCACCAGAGCTTTCAGTGCAGGCTGTCATGGCGGCTGCCATCTTGAAAATACCCACAATGTAACATGTTTTTTGCTCATGTAGAGCGTTTTCACGCTCAGCCTAATGTTATTTCTGCTTTTGTGGGGCGTTTTCACGCTCAGCCTAATGTTTTTTTTTTTGCTCATGTATGGTGTTCACATGCTCGGCTTGACTCTCTATGAGAGCCCTGAATTATGTTGACCCACAATGGCAAATCTTGTCCATTGCACAAATTATACATCTGAAGATTTCAGCACAATTTAATTTAACATATTTGATCATCTCTATGAACTAGTATATTAAATGTCAAAGGTATTGGACAAGCAGGTTTTGTAAAAGAAAATGTTGACAAAAGTGGCAAAGGTTGTCTTTAAAATACAAGTTTCCACAGTTTGATCAAATCTGAAAGAGGTCATCGCCAGGGACCTATATCCTAAATATCAAAGCCGTCTGACCAGCAGTTTTGAATAAGAATATTTTTAAATGTTTTGGACCAAATATGTAAAAAATTGGCTTAAAGATACAAATTTGAATATTTCATCACAATTTGAATATATCTGATCACCTCTGCGGACCATTGTACAAAATATTAAAGCTGTCAGATAAGCCGTTAAGGAAAAGAGGAATTTTGCCAAACTAGCAAAGTAAGTCTTCAGAATACCAATTGGCATGTCTTATCAAAATATGAAAGAAATCTGGTAGAGGTCATCCCTGGTAACATGCACTCTAAATATAAAAGGATTGGGTATGGCCGTTTTGAAGAAGCAGCTTGGAATGTAAAAAAATGACGAACGCTAAGACAAACGACAGACACTGTCACACATCCACTAATACGACAAGCTTCGCATCGCGGACAGCGTAGCTAAAAAAAACAAAGGAAAGATCAATATTCTAGAAGATCTGGCAAAATATTTTACTCAGAAAAGTGTATGGTCCCCGATCGTCAAATTATTATCATAACTATCACTCATGTGGACATTACATTTGCTACAAACAATATCTGACAGCATAACCAAGTATGATCATGAAAAGTCTTCAGGAATAAAAGTCAAATCGTCCTGTCACCCAAGTGATTCATGGAATGTGGAAATTGATAAACCTATGACACATGTTTTGTGATAAATCTTAAATATATCAAAGGTCTCACACACAAGAGAAGTAATGGTGTTTCTAACTTCATGAAGTTTAAAGGTAAGAAAGATCATCATGGAAAACACATTAGAAGAGTGGTACTTCTGGAGACTAAAGATAATCATTAGGGAAGGAATCATCAATTCATTGACTAAACGGTTGTCAGTATTGCTTACATATAGGAAACTGAACAACAAATTTCTTTAAGTACATTGTAAAAACAATCAAACTACTCTATAACAATACTTCATTGTGTCGTCAAATGTAATCATTCACAGATGCATGGTACAACTGCTCTCAGTATCTTCAACAGCTTTTCTGTGTTCCCTGACTTGCCACACTTTTAACTACATAACCAGCCTTCCCTGATATTACTACTTATAATCTTGGCACACGTTTACTGATCAATCTAATTTATAACTTCTATAACCATTATGACTCCAGCACGTCAAGATTAAAATGTGCCTATGTGTTACATGTGCGACTCACGTCGGTCTTGATTTATACCAGTAAATGTTTGATATACTGATAACAGTTGAGGAACATGACATGACGGAGGCTAATCTCGCACTAATTTTCCACACCTCATCTATAAAACAGTACATAATATCACTGTTCGGATCTTAAAGTCAACTTTCTATCAGGCAATGTGTATCACTTTTCCTGGCTATAGAACCGGCAAGAATGAGAGTCAGGTGTGTAAACCCTAAAGCAAACTAAGTCAATATTTTATTTTCGCTGTCCAGCCAGCATCTTAACTTAACACTGGAATAACCTATTTTACACCTCTGTAAATAGCCTGCCTGTATTCGTGCAACTGTGAGTCAAGCATTTCCGCTTACACACACAGCAGACAAACTTTCCTCCCATTCAGTTGCAAATATTATTACTGCTGTCATGTCACCATGGTGAGGTGTGTTTCTTCGGAGGCTGCACTAACAACGACAATTCAATGGCTTTCCAGCTCAGACTATCTGTACCTTTTTTAAGGCTACAAATCTTCAAAGCATTGAATGTTTGTGAGTTCACATTTAACTGGTCAAAAATCCCCCGACAGACTTGAGTCAAAGGTGTCTCCTCATGAATGACCATGAACAAGTGATTTTACCTGAACTTGTGACATGGTAGGCACCGTGGCTCAGTGGTTAGGGTAACAGTGTCACTATCATAGGATGGTGAGTTTGGGACCCGGTTCAAGACCCAGATTAGTCAAGAAACCTGCAAAATTCTGTATGATCATCATTCGGCATTTGGATGTTTTAACTCAATTTTTTTTTTGGACAAAGTAATTCAGTAATAATGTACGCCAGATTCCATGTGTTGTTTTTTGCCACCATCATACGCGTATACGGATGGCTTTAGATCAAAAACAGTAAAAATATTCAGTGCTCGTAAATGCGTGAAAATATTTTTTTGTGACTGTTTACCGCAGTATAGTCATCAATACGACACGGATTTTCCACCACATAACAACTGTAATCCCTCATCAATAGTCCATACGAACATTTTGTGCTGAATCGAAGGAGGTGAAAATTATGGTAGGAAAGGTCAGTCCATTTTCTGTCAAAGTTGTTGATCTGCAAAATCTTCCCTTTGCACAAACTACATGAGTGGCTGTTATGAGTCTACACATTCTAAGTGCTTTCCACTGTTCCTTGTTACGATCTATGTTCAAAGCGCGGAGTTACAGACATTGGTGAAGTACCAGGTACATTGATTGTGTTCAAAACCACTACATATTTTGCTCCTCGTGTTTTTCTGTATCCCTGACGTCGACTGGCTCTATTTGCGTACACACATAGCAGTCAGGATTAAGACTTCCTGGATAAATAGATACACTCAATAGTTTATTCCGTCTCTGACGCAAATATACACAGTTTTACATGTGCCACTCCTAGGCCCTGGGATTGATTACCATACCTTTAAAGCAAGTTAGCAACACAAAATATCTTAATACATGCAAATAAACAAAGCAGGCAAGAACATAAGCCTAATTTTGGTAAATCCGTTGACATTGCCAAAATAAAGCCCCTCTATTGCAAAAATTACTTGTGGCAACAGTTTTTCAGGTTGTTATAAGGTAGCTAGATCATACCAAATCAGTCATTTTTCTGTCAAATTTAAGTAAGGCCTATCATTGAGATGTGTCGCTAGTAAAAAATAAGAAATGGTTTCCTTCGTATTCACGATTTTTAAAAATCAAAACAAATGCACATTGCTATCCTACATCAGATCTGGGAGTGTTTGTAAACATAGTTGACTCACTTTTGTGCATGATGCATAATCCCCATGCGGCAATAAAGACAAACCAATTCTGTAAGATCAAACCTTGAATGGCAGACAAGGCAGAAAGTAAAAAAAAAACCAAGAGATCGCAAACAACGAACAACCAAACAAAGGTCTATAGAACTTAAACACAAGTAAACGTGTGTTGGCGTGACTATCTCTTCATCTTTCACTCCTCTCTTGTATGAAAAAAGTCAAAAGTTTGAAACACATCAAAGGAAAACTTACGTAACAAACAACAAACAGTTATGCATGCAAGGTCACAAAAAGGTCTGGAGGGAAGCTGCAATCAGGATGAAGACTTCTGTGCGCACTTGAAAATGAAGTTTAGCTGCGCTAGGCTCATACCCTAAAATAGGCATTATTATGGCCTTATGGTGTAGTTATTCCGTGATCCATTCACCAGAAACTTGCCACTGTGGCATTTTCTTGATTCTTGTGGAACGACAAGGCCGACCATCGGGAGATGGATTTGCAGTTGAGTCGATAACAACCTCAGAAGCATTATTGTGTTGATTTTGTGAGAACTGACTGGGCATATCCTGAAGTGGAATCTGTGTTTTATCACAGATGTGTTTTGTGATTACACCTAGCTATCTGCCTTCCTTACATCTTCACTGTCATCCCCTTAGCCAATCGGCTCTTCTACCCATGACTGTTATCAATCCTCCTTCCCAGCCAATCAGCCACGTTTGCACACGACACTACATAATCAAGCCTTTGTCTCATTGCTCCCATTCATTCATTCATTCATTCATTCAGCCGCTGGGTTCATGCCATACCAGCTCAGCCTATTACACTACGTCCTGAATCGTTTACGATCCCTTCCTTCGAACAACCATGCCGGCCAAAGAACGTCCAAAGACAGCCAAGAAATCTGAGTGTCCGAATGCTCAGCCTGCTTCGAGACCCCGTGCTCAGCCCTACACAAGACCGGCCACTGACCTTTGTCCCGCTCCGCTGCCAGTGCACGTTGGATCTAGCTGCGAATACGGAGCACGCCCGCGGTACTAACGTATTATTACTCACAATCCTTCTGATCGGCCTCAGGCGAATGACAGTCCTGGCATTCAAACCGAGCTCAGAACCAGGTCTCCTCCTAAGTTCCATTGTCTGCAATGGTTCCTTCTGCCAGCATTTCGGCGGGCAGCGTCCCAAGCCAACATTCCAGAAGATAGTTATGTAACACTTCCATAAACATAGCTGCAAGACTCGGTCAACACGATATCCAATATCCTGCAACAGCAACTTCGACCAGCGGCCACTAAGTCACCTATGAACTCTCTGACGTCACTTCCCGAAGTTCCACTCCGGAACGTAAACAACACAATCCAAGATGGCGGCGCCCTACGTTCCAACAACGTCGATGTCATCCCCTCCTCATCGTCATCCAACACCTTGCTACAGACCCGCGGAACGCCTTCAGAAAGCCTACCACATATCGAAATGGTGTCTCCAGCGATTTGTCGCGATATCCTGGCAGGTAAGGATGGGAATCTTGCCTACTCATTCCCGCTATGGTTCAAGCCACGGACTTCTGCTGCTTATCCACACCTTCAAGCCGACAACCTGCATATTTCCATGCGTACATGAATGAACATACATGCCACTGCCAGGCAAAAAGACGACGCTCACGAAGGCTCCATCGACTTTGGCACGTCCTCGTGTTCAAACCATAAGTCATCGGACTCATTACTTTGCTATAAATATCTGGCATCTTCCAGCTCGTCAAGCGTTTGTACCAATTTGAAACGTACTACCGCACATCGGAACAAGCTGCAGGCCGACTACTGCCCAAAGACGTGGGACTTTGGCACATCTTCGAGTTCAACCATAAGGCATCGGACTCTTTTATTACTCTGCCTATTTCCGACATTTCTTGCTCGTCTGTACGTTGGACAAGTTGCAGGCTGACTACGAGTAACCATAGACTGACTTTGCTTGGCCATATACCGCCCATGGCGATGTTTTCCTGGCCTATGTGGAGCCCGGTTTTTCTGTCACGTCCGACCGCTCAATCCGACCCATCGTACCAATCTAGCGCCAGCTCCGCATCCGCAAGAATTTCATAAGCATTATTCAGATCACTGCGGATCAACAGGACACAACAGCCATACGCCGTCAAGAAGCGAACGTAACGACGGCCAGAGTGTATACCACATTGACTCCAGACTGGGTCGACCTGCCTGTTTTGGTGGCGGGGCCAGAAACCTCATCAAACCTGATGTCATCAGTTCCTATCACGTACATCGTATCACGTCCAGCAAGAATCGACAAGAGGATCAGTTGACTGACCGACGACTATATCATCAGTTTCCGTTTCAGATTAGTAAGTAGTCGTGCGTAGCCCGTTATAAGACAGCTTGCTGCACAGGGAAAACAACAGACCTTGACCCTGTGACGTCAAACAAACTCAGTCTTAGGACCAAAGATGGCGGCGCCCATGGTGTCAAGTTGCCGCAGCGTCACTCAACTTTATGTCGAACAAAGATCACAGGCGACTATTTAAGTAACATCTGCATGATTTCAAGCATACTAACGAGTCCTTCCGACCGGCAGTTCACAACGATCTACACATGGCCTCAGTTCCTGTTTGATTAGCATTTCCTGTTTGACTGAAAGCGAAACAAGGTACAGTTTCAATTCAAGACTCAATTGAGTCAAGACTCTGTTTACGCGGTCAACCAACAATGACTAGCATTTGCTCCGAGCATGTAAATATGCGGCAGCTCAAGGCTAGCCCTACCTGATGAACTTTCAGACTGTTAAGCGAAGAGTTAGATGCGTATCAACATGACACTCCTGCGTTTGCGGACAATCAAGTCTGACTAGCAAAAATTCAGAGCATACATATGCGGAAGCTGAAGGCTAACTCGCTGTAAAGCATCCTATCGGTGACCTACTTAACAGTCGTCTCACCAATCGGACGTAACCTGCTCCCAGCTACCTATTGGATTTTACAGACCAGTTTCACCTGTCAGTTAATGTGTCACAATCGCAGCTGCTGGATGTCACCTGATGATCTCTCCTTACTTCTACCTTGGATTACGCTGCGGTGCCACAAGAAAGAACCAACAAACTACAGCTGGAGATCGAGAACGACCGGTCATCCTATATCGCCTTTCAGACTGATGTTTGCCATCTCGTTGGCATGTTCTGTCTGCTGGGGTGGACTTGGCAATGAATCTTGCCGCCTTCGTTTTTTGTCTTATGCTACGATAAGGCCCTGACTTACCTTTCGCATTGAAATTACTACTTATTAGTAGTTCAGTTTTGCTAGCATTCGCCTACCTGTCGCTCATTTATTTACCTGTTTGCAGCTCATGTTACCTGGCTCTCTTCGGTTTGCATGCATTATCGTGCCCCCCTTTTTTCAGCATGTTGATTTGGCCATCCTGCACAAGCGTTTTCCCAGCTTTGCATGTATTGCGCAGTCTGCAGTCTGGCCTTACATGCGGCCCACGCAATTTGCTCTTCATACAGCGTAGCAATGTCTTTCACATTTCTTTTTTCCTTTCATTTTAGATGCACCGTTTCAAACTACTTTGTCACTCCCTGGATCAAGCCTTTGTCTCATCGTTCCCATTCATTCATTCATTCATTCATTCATTCATTCAGCCGCTGGGTTCATGCCATACCAGCTCAGCCTATCCCACCACCATCCCCTGTCTCCTCCTCTCTTTTTCCCTTTCTTTCAGGTGTCCGGGCTTTGGATTCCATCCTGACCCCCATTTCTCGGGAATTCCACTCCTTTCCCACATTGCGGCCTCTCAGGATGGATTCATCATCAAGGTCATTCAGACCTTGACCCCAAGGTCACCAATGACCGTTGCTCGGTTGCTTGACTGAAGGGGCCCTCTCCCATATATTTTGCTCATATTTTATTGTAGGTTAGTTTGCTACTTCTATTTTGACTGTTTTGTATTGTAAGTTTTGATAGTATTTAGTTTGAGATCTGCGAGGGCACTAGTTCTATGCCCTTTACTGCTTTATATTTGCCGTTTCATCTTGTGCTTTATTCTTTACTTTGTTGGCGTTTACATTCTCTTTTTGCAACTTAGCAGTGGTGTGTTCACAAACTTGGTTAAGTGGCATAGTTAGCGGCAGTGGTGGTGGTGTTGGTAGAGAAATATTCTCTGCCAGAGTTGTAGGTTTGGGAATGATTTGTGGCTGAGGACGGAGTGCAGTTGGCACATTGCTGGTGATAGCAGAGGGATGTTCAGGTTCAAATTCGTCATTGTCATGGAGACCTCGAATCGGCCCTGTCATTTGCTCCAGCGTTGTGGGCTTTACACTGTAACAATCCGAGATGTGAACGTCGTATTCCTTTGAGCAGAATTGTGACTTTGTGAATTTATGAAGTTTACAGCGGTTATCTGAGGTACCGGTGACTATATATCTATTACAAGCACGATCGAGTCTTGTCTCTAAATATACAAGCTCACGAACCGTGATCATACTAGGGTTTGTCTCAATAGAACCACGAGCTTTGGACTATGAGCTGGAGGCGTAGTTGTGTACTCGTTGGAAGTGTTGCTGTACTATGAGATGTCTGTCTTCTATAGGTAGCTATTCCCCCGTTACCTGGTCATGGTGCATCCAGATCTCTCGGGAAGATACACCATTCCTCTAATTTTGGCATTCATATTTGCATGTAAAAATATTTTTTCTTACAAAATTTTTTTTCTTTATATGAGATAAATTTTCTTGAAAAAAGAAAATTGAAACAACGTTTTCTAGCAAGATCTTATTTGATATTTAGCTGAACAAGTAATAAGTATTTTTTCTTCATTTGGGAAAAATACTCTTGATTCAAGAAAAATATTCTCAACGTAAGTTTTATTCAGAAATTGTTCGTCATTTAATTTTGCTAACAAATAAAATTTCTTATATTAAGGAAATCATTATCTAGATTTAGGATCATGCTAACCATTGAAGTAAGATCATGTTAAGTATTGAGCTGACCCGTGATGAGAATATGTTTCTTGATTCAAGAAAAATATTCTTGATTCGAGAAAAATATTCTTGATACAAATATTCTCAATATAAGTTTTATCAAGAAATTTCAATTCTGATAACAAGATGAAATTTCTTACATCAACACTTTGAGGGCCATTGTAAACTTTTGAAACTTACACAAAACAGACCACTTTTTATATGCTATATATAATAATAATAATAATAATAATAATAATAATAATAATAATAATAATAATAATAACGTATGTATGATAATTTTATGTTTGATAAAGTTATTTTGACTAAAGTCTAAAATCAGTGAGATGCTATACATTGTGTGCCAAAAAAAACAGTGTCAAATAAAAATGAAGAAAATATGATAAATTTTGCTGCAAAAGTTAGGTAGTAAAAACGCGGTGGTCCAAGAAAATCAATATCTAGATTAAGGATCATGTTAACCTTTCTAGCAAGATCACGTTTAGTATTTAGCTAACAAGTAATGGGAAATTTTTCTTGATTAAAAACAAATATTCCCACTATAAGTTTCATCAAGAAATTGTTAGGTATTTGATGTTGCAAACGACAAAATTTCTACCATTGAGAAAATCAAAATATACATTTAAGATCATGTTAACCAATTTTTTGGGAAATTGCAATATCTTTGAAAAGTCTGTCCAAACAGTTGCACTTAATCATTTATTGCATTGGGGTCATGGGTGATCTAACAGGATATTTTCTAGTGAAAGTTTGTGTATGCCTTTTCCTCTGAAACCACATGTTAGATTGCTTTGAAATTTTATATGCAGTTCACTTTGGGTGACCACACTTACGTTTGTTCAAATCGCGATGAAATTTGCATATTTGTATTTTTTTTGCGAGATTTATTTTGCGGTTTTTGGTTAAAAAATGTTCTTGTCTGAAGCCGATTGTCCGATTGCTTTGAAATTTGATATATAGTTTACTCAGAGTGACTTCAGTCAGATTTCTTCAATTGTGGTGAAATTTGCATATTTGTATTTTTAAGGCAATTTTGGTCGTTTTTGATAAAATAATCTTTAAAATCTATTTCTTCAGAACTACAAGTCAGATACCTTTGATATTTGGTACATAGTCCCTAGGGATGATCTATTTCAGGTGTGTTCAAATTGTGCAAAAATATGCAAATTTGCATTTTAAGGCAATTTTTTCCAATTTTTGGTCAGAAAATATGTTTCTCAAAAAGTACTGGTTTGAAAGCCTGAATTTGGTATACAGGTTCCTATAGATGAACCAGTCTGGATGAACTAAATGATATTTATTGAAATTATGATGAAATCTGCAATTTTGAATTTTGGGGGCAATATTTACTATTTTTGGTCAAAAAATGTGTGTCTCAAAAAGGACTGGTCTAATAGCGTTTGAATTTTGTATACAGTTTTCTACAATGAACCAAGTAATATATTTTGAATTTCTGGTCAAATCTGTAATTTTGTATTTTGGGGCATTTTTTGGCCATTTTTGGCATGTGTATTTCCGAAACTCATCTGATAGCTTTGAAATTTGGTACACAGGTTCCTACAGATGATCTTAATTATATTTATTGAAATTATGATAAAATCTGCAATTGTTAGGGCATTTTTTTTCCATTTTTGGTCAAAATGTGTGTTTCTCAAAAAGAACTAGTCTGATAGCTTTGAAATTTGATATACATGTTCCTTCTGATAAACTAAATTATATTGAAATTATGCTGAACTCTTCAATTTTGTATTGTTGGGGCAACTTTTGCCATTTTTTGGTAAAAAAATTTGTTTCTCAAAACCTGCAGTCAATAGCTTTGATATTTGGTATACAGGTTCAACCTTTTTTTCTGGCCATTGAAATGAGCTATCAAAGATTTCAACCTTCTTCATAAACATGTGCCAAAAATAGTTATTCTCTACATAAACACAGCAGAGTCATATCAGCCGTTAGGGAGCTTGTTTACGAGTACATTTACAGATTATTTTTTTCTCTTTCAAAGTGCTATTTACATTTGTGAGGTTCCAACTTCTTCATCAACATGTGTCAAAAATAGTTATTCTCCACATAAACACAGCGGAGCTATATCAGCCGCTATGTCACTTGTTTACAAGTTCATTTACAGATTAGTTTTTTTTCTCATTCAAAGTGCTATTTATATTTGTGAGGTTAAAGTAAGTAATCTTGGCTCTCGTATTTCTACTTTGAAGGTCATTTACTTTGATATCCACTGTATCTCCAAATTTTCTCTAAATCAAATCAATACAGCATGTGAAAATGAAATAATATGAGAAGGACCGGGCATTTGAGTTGGTCATTAAATGGCTTAATATAAAGGTAGTGTCTTTTCATGCCATTTTTGGAAAACTTACTGTACTGCTAAAATTCTCCTGTGTAAGAGAACCCATTCTTGATTTGAGAATTCTTTGAGAAATAACAAACATGCATTATGTAAGTTTTGTTGCTTGAATATTTATTATATTCCTTGATTTGAGATTTCACTGAGAACTTCATCTCAAAATAAGAAATGAACCTTGTTAATTTCCTTGTTTGCCTGTTTATTGCATTTCTTGATTGAAGAATTCTCTGAAAACTTCATTCTCAAAATAAGAAATGCACCATGTTAATTTTCTTGTATATGTGTGCATTGTATTTCTTAATTTAAGAATTCTCCGAGCAAACTAGTCTCAAAATAAGTAACACACCCTCTTAATTTTCTTGTTTGCGTCTTTGTTGTACTTCTTATTTTCTTGTTTCCATACAGTATTTTCAAACAAGATATTTTTCTAGCTATACTCCCAAATTACTTGTTTCCAGAAAAGGGAGAAATCTTAGATTAAGAAAAAATCTCAATTTAAGAATATTTTCTAGAATGCGTAAGATTTCAGGATTAAGATTTTTTTCTTGTTCAAATAATGATTAAGAAAATAAAATTCTTGATTTGAGTTTTATGTTTTGTCTGTTCTTAAAATAAGAAATTAGTTATCTTGAATTAAGAGAAGTGTAAATAAAATGAGAAAAAAAGTATCGATTATAGGAAAACATTTTCTTATTCAGCGTTTTCCGCTACAATTTCAAAACTTGCGTACGATTTTACGCTACTGGGTTTTTTATTTGCGTAAAATGTATTCAAAATGCGTACGGTAGGAATCAGTATCTGTAGTGAGTTTGGCAGTCTTTTCTGTACAACTTGGGGGGTTTCCTGTAATGCGCATGCTTTATTAACAAAAACAACAACCTGGGGGCTTCAAGGTGTAGCTGAACGCTTGCCATGCCGTGATGCATGTCAAATATATGATCGTTGAGCAGCCCAATGACTTCATGTTCAAAGGAAATACCTTCAGACGACGAAATTAGTGTTTTCAAAGGGCCAACAAAAAGTGCTGCGGTCTGCTAAAGTCTAAAATGTTGCAATATCATGATAAATGTCATTTGCAAGCAGGTGCATATGTTCTACGGTATGATGCGTAAGAGGTACCACTACTTTTGAGTATGCGCTGTAGTAAGTTGGAGTCCACATGACTACGTCACCGGGTGAACACGCTCGCAAGTGAGCTCTGCAAAGAACGTTTGTGTTAAGGGCCTTCTACATCTACGTTGAGGTAATTTTTCAATTGGGCGCTTTAGTTTAGGCTTATGAACAGGTACCCTGAAGACGAGCGTTGATATTGAGCAATACAAGGCAAAAATTGGGATATTTGCCGGCAGAGATCCAGCCCGCCAACGAAAGTTACCAAAGAAGGCCACCCTGCTAGTTCCATTGTTCAACTGCAAGGTGTTACTCACAGTAAGACTATGCCTATTGAGATTACTTGTGTTAGGCGGGAATGTTGAAAGGAATCCAGGCCCACCAAAGCTACGCTCAGAGACACAGGAGGCGGCAACGAAAGAAGACGTGGCAGGCATTCTTGAAAAATTGAATTTGCTGATCCGTGACACTCAAGCCATAAATGTTAAACTCGACTGTGTGCAAACTAGGATGAACAATATTGAAGACGAAATGCACGAACTTAAAGTGTATGCAAACCAGAACAGGGACAAACTAAATTCATTGGAAGAGAAACAGAAATGTCTCGGCGATATTCAAGGCTCCATAGAACAACTGAAACGAGAAAATGAGTAAATTCGCAGAGAAAAGGATGACTTAGAAAACAATAGTCGGAGAAACAACCTGTATTCTACGGAGTGAAACCGGATAGTCCTAACGAGACATGGGAAGAGTCGGAAAAAAAGTTAAATCTCTTCTAGAAAATGAGCTGAATATGACAGAAGACATTGAATTTGAAAGATGCTACCGATTCAAGAATGCACGTGCTACCAGAGGACCCTTGCCAATTATTGCAATGCTGTCCAAATTCAAAGACAAAGGTAAAGTCCGGAAAGTGCTCATAAACTACGTAGCACAGATATTAGTATCGGTGAAGATTTTTCAAAGAGAATTAGAAATGTACGTCAAAACTAATTGCCTACCGCAATTCTCTAACAGACAGCAATAAATCTTTGAAAACTTTCGTTCGATACGATAAACTGATTTGTATTGATGAAAGTGGAAGAAGATCTGAGTTTATAGTGAACGAATCAACGGGCCAGGTAGTACAAGCTCATAACCAACAATTCTCTCCATAGGAGTGTTGCCGAAGCCCTGACCTCGAGGAAAAAGAACTTTCATTGCTATTCTGGAACAATAGAGGTCTAAAGGCTAAGAGAAATGACAAGGACTTTATTTATATTTGCAAAAACTACGACATTGTTGGTTTGTTAGAAACGTTCTGTACAGAACGTGATGATATATTCAGTCATTTGCTAGACTTAGAAGTTTATGTCATTCTTTAGCAATTGAGGAAAGCGACATCTGGGAATTGACCCCATTCATAGACGATGCAGTATTTGTAAAACACAAAATATTGAAGATGAATACCATTTTTTACTAATATGTCCACTTTACGCACGATTGAGGAATGAATATTTACCAGCTGAAAGTTATGTTGTCCCTAACCTTTATAAATTCAAAAGACTTATGGATTCATCAGATACAGAAATTTTAACAAATCTGTGCAAATTTGTCCACAAAGCAATGGCACTGAGAAACGCAACTCTTGCGAATTTATCGTAAGACATTTTTACTGTTATATTTTTGTAATTTTAGTATTTACAACTCAAAATTTAAGAATGCTCTGTATACATATGTTAGTGTGGATCTCCACTTGCACATGGGCCGGAGGCCTTTAAACGCAATGAACGCATTCTCAGTAGTAAGTTTCTGCCGAATTCACCTATGATTAGGGGAGAAACTCCCCTGTATAGCGTTCAACCCCACTCACACGTTTCACATGAAATATAACACAAATCATCACGTTCAGCCCACTCAACATTCACAAATCACCCCCTTGCTCAAAGTCTAATTCACACTGTACAATACAGATATTGTCTGAACAGTCCGGGTCAGCTCCAAAATTGGAGACTCATTATGATAATGTATTCCGGCATTCAGCCAATCATCGACCAGATTACATCATTAATAAAGTACAGGTCACGATGGGTCACAAATTACCCACCAAGTGTGATCGGCAGTTTTGGGCCGCTTATTAAGCCCCTGTCTTGTGAATTTCGACGAATTTCGACAGTCAACATAATCCACGTGTTCTGCAGAAGGTCATGTCCAACAAGGAGTCCGATTAGTGAACAAATATTCGAAATATTGACGATTCATTTCTACCCCAGTTTATCGATTTCGCTCAAGTAACGAGAATCATTTGTGGATGTTCGTCATCTCTATTAGAAATACTGTATAAAGGTTATTTGTGTAGGTACGCGTATAACATTTTGCAAGAAAGAAGAGCAATGTCAGAGCTTTAAAACGATACCTGTTTTTGTAGTTATCAAACGCAGACTAAAATGGTACGCGATTTTGAAAATGTGTTGACAGAGTGGCCACACAACTGAATCCGTGGCATTATTAGGCCAACCGAATTTGAATGTCGAAATCGAAGAAGGAATTCTGAATATCGTGATATTTCTCTCTGTGATTGTCGTTTTAGAGTTGGCATTCCCAACATCGGATTTTACATGTAACGCCGTGCATTACGCGGCCAGCTTATATATGATAACGATATTAGAGAACGAAACGCGTATTAGCTCGAAATCCAGCACATGTGCAATGTTCGCACGAAACAAGTGAGAAGATGTAAAGGCCATCGCTTTGCAATATGCTAGGAATAAATTGAATATCGAAATTTGGTGTAGAATAGGAAGTTAATACGTTGTCAATGTTTCATTTGTAAAGGCGGAGTCTCCTTTTAAAAGGGCGCGAAGCTGTGGTTGCGTTCACTGTGTAAGTGGACACCAAATAGGCAACACGCGAGCACACGCTCCAGAAACTGCCACTTTCTAATTATTTTTCCAGTCGCAACAGGACAGAAAACTGTCAAGCAGTCAGCGCGAAGCTGCTGCCGATCGAACTCTGTGGTTATATTCAAATTCTAACGCGACTGGAAGATGATTTTTAGGAAATTCGAGCGTTGGTGTTTGGGAATCAATGACCATTGGCGATTTGAACGGACTGTCAATCAAACGCTAACCTTGTATAAACTCTGTTTGCAGGATTAGCAAAAAGAAGAGATCAGTTTGTGTAATTAATGGTATAGAAATAAAACATCATACTGGCCAAGTGTTTGACTGGGAGGAGAACTCCACTAATGCGAGAACCTGGGATTGAAAATTGCGGCTTTAATGTTGACTTGACCTGGCGTCGCAAGTCGGACGGCTATGCCAAACGTAATAAGTTTCAAATTAAATGAAAGTTTCAGTCAGGCATATTTAATTACAAACGAGTTACTCTGCTTTGTTTCCGAAACAGACGGCACATGGTCACCATGCTCCCCCCAATCCCAATAGAGCTGTTATTGAGTTGCGTTTGCCAGAGTGGACAAAGTTTCAGGGTACCTACTTTTCGGCTAGATGCGTTCCTTATTCAGAATAAAATAATTGATGAGGGTTTATAAACTCGTAATTAATTTGCAGTTCTCTACAGCTCGATATCTTTTCTTACTTTCTTTTTTCACTTTTCACCTTTTTTCACCTTTATGTAACTATCATCGACTGACAGCCGTTCTAGATCCATAGCTGTCCTTGTGCCAGACGTCGACTTTCAAATCAGCCTCAGGCTGAGTTAACAGCGGCTCAGCGTAGACACTAACTTTGCAGTTTTATCAGAAAGTATCACAAGGGCAGGAAGGAGCGCGCTTTTTACATGTAGACACCAGCTATTGAGGAAACCGTTGACAGTATAGGCGCGGATGGATGTTTTGTCTAAAATGTATCAGTCTCAGTGAGACGGGATTATCACTAAAAATGTAACATTGTCGGGTCCAAACCAATATCGAAAATCGCATATCGGAAATAAGGGGCTGTGTATCAAATTGCAATATTCGATTTTGTTTCACGCATAAGACAGAACACGTCGCACAAGAGCAACTACTTCATGCGCAATATTGCTGGTCAACACTCGTAAATATCAATTTAAAGCCGATTCCACACAATTGTTTTTCTCTTTCCAAACTAGGAAGATGCCTGGCCGCCAAATGTATCGCGCACCTCGCGGAATTTAAATTTTCGAATTTGTTCACAAAATCGCAGCGGTTTATGTAAAATTAGCTGGTAAACGTCATTTCCTTGGGTCTGAAATCTGTGACGAAATGCAATTTAGACATAATTTATCATGTCTTTCTCTGATTTCCACATCGAAATATGGTTGGCCTAATAATGCCACGGATTCAACTGTTCCCCATACGGTAGAATTTGTATCGCTGCCATCTCCGATACAAATGGGGTATTCTGAACGATCTGTGTAGGTACACGATTTATATTTCGCAGGACTTCAAGCCAGAGTCTAGGAATCACAGCGATATATGGGGTTTGGTTGTCTTAGCCAGAATAAAACTGGTACGCGATTTTGAAATTGTGTTTTGACAGAGTGGCCACACAACTGTTCGACATATGACAGAATACGGCGCGGGAGTTCGACACAGTATGGCGTACGTAACGAAGGACGCATGTGGAGGTTGCCAGGAAATACAATTTTTACTGATGGCGCGCTGGTCGCTGATTGGCTAATGAGAGGGGGAAATATTATGGTATAGCGTCTCCAATTTTGGAGCTGACCCGGACTGCTGAAGTGAGGCACGTCGCACGGCGTCTGACATAAGCCTGACCACAGTCCCTCTGTGCCTCGAAATACTTTTAACGGTAGTGGCTCAAAAGCCGCTATGTTAATGGTAATAAGCACAGTCCCTTCAAACACAATAATGAACAGAAATAAATCGGGACTTTTAAATTATGACACGGCACGAAAATACGTTGTGATTGGTACAATATCAATTTATTATTGTTGGAAAAGTATGAGGGGTGACCTTGAAAGTTTAATTTATAGAAAATAACTTGGTTTTGACTTTTAGCTTCTACCCCACTAACCATTTTAAATTATTTAATTTGAGTCATAGATTCTAATTATTTCCTTACTGTGAGACTTCAAATTCCAATGACACTCAATAACAACAAAATTCAACACAGCGTAGGAAAGTCGAACTTGAATTTGGAAAGGAAGGCAGCGGCATAGTGTCAAAAGTATGCGCCGTAAGCTTATGGCTTTTCAAATTTTAGAACGTAGAGCGAGCATGGAGGTCTCTTCCTACCTCAAAGGAGCGAGTAAGGCACTCCTTGACAGCAAAAATGTTCGTGGTGTATTGCTGCCAACATGAAATATTAGTGCTGACTGTTAGGGTTAAGGAATTTGTGTGGATCGGCTCTCATAAAGTAAAATTCGCGAGCATTTTCGGTGTATTGTATATCATCGACAAACTAGATCAAGAAGACTCTCGTTATCCAATCGAGTCTGCGTACTTCCGCATTCATATCTTACAAATAATAGGCAACTCTTGTAGTGATAATTTTGGATTATGAACATTGAACTTGATCGTCAGTGAAACAAAAGGTTGTCTCTCCATATCAACAGGGTATACATCGATAGTTTATGGGTCCATTTACATAATAGACATGAACATTTGGATTCATGATCCATGATTTCTGATCCCGTGGTATGACTGACTGACTTCTTTTCGTGTATGCCCCCTGACCCGAGCGCCACCAGCCGCGAGCCTGTGCAACGCCTACTAAAATCAAGCGTAAATATAATGTAGAAGCGTTGGAAATCGACCATATTCATCTTAAAAACGAAAGTCTAAAATGCACATATTTTTCATGTCTGAGAGTATTTTGCTTTTGAACTTGCTGAACAGACTTTTGTGCTGTTGTCTACATCGCTGATCGCGATTTCAGGTTTGTTACTATAATTGCACACGCGCGACTTTGTTCGTTGCGCAGCTCTGTGAAAAATACGAGTATACGATGACGTCCAACAGAAAAATACCATGGGATTATATACATTTATCACATAAAGAATCTTCTTACTTTTCTTTTGACGTAGATGGATCAAAATTATTGTAACAAACTGCATGAATGTCAACACGTTTTGGGTTTTACTTACACGGATTACTGTCATTTAATGAGTAAGATGTCACTAGGAGATCCCATCAAGTTGAAATTTCAATAAATCGATTGGCTTCTCCACCACCAGACGTACGAATTCTGTCACGTGAACGTGTCAATCAGTTATTTAAAACATTTAAAACCCCAGTATTTCTAACTTTTTACAATTTTTTTTCATATTTTTGATTGAAATGACATCCTCAGTATGTGAAAGTAGACCATAATTAATATTGAATCACATGGTTTGCATGCCCAGCCAGCCTCGCAAATGCGTACAATTAACAGTAAAAGGAGTGAAAATAACTTCTTGTCCGGACCAGAAGTCAGGCTTTGTTGACACACGAAATGAAATGTACTCACACCACCGCGCATGCTCAATCACATCTACGCAAGTTTTCCGCTGCGTCCATAGAAACCTACGCTCTTCAAAACGGTCTGGTCAATCAAAACTGGAGACTCAGCTAAAAACGCACGAAAGTTGGGTGAAATACCGGAAAGATATAAATACGTAAATGTTTACAGATTGTTCCGAATATAATGAGCCTTGCAAACAAACGTCTTGAACAGCTTAAATAACGATGGAGACAGTCAATAGTCAGCTTCAGCACTGCATTGCACCTTGTGACCGACGGTACAGAGATCAAGTTTGCTGAATTCAGAATTGAGAGAAAAAACATACATAAATAAAAATTCAATAATTCACCACCGTAATCATTGAACTAGTCGTTTCTTCCATTATGGAGAATAGTGAAAATTTCGTTGAAAAATAAATGATGGGAATGATTCTGCTCCATTTACTCAAACAAAGTTTAGTGTACAGCCGGGCTATGCTGCAGGCAACACGACCTACGTTGCTTTAATTGAAAACGCTCAGAAGGGATAAAAATCTTGAATGCAGTACAAAGTCATACGTATTAAATTTAAAAGTATTTCCAAATAATAGCAAACGTAACAGGTATCTAATCTTCACAAGGACTACAGAACTGTGATCATGTAGCTCCAGGCATGGTAGAAGTTCGAACGTCGAACACAAGAGATCACGGCCTCTCTGCAATTAGTCGTCCCATTCTCGCTCAGCCAAAAAGCAAACAAACCTTTTGGTGTGATTTGTTGTTTACTCATTTTTTGTAATTAATTTCCGATACATATATCTGACTTTAACAACTGCACAATTTGCTAAGGACTGTGATTTTGGCTGTAGTCTAGAGATGATCGGTGAAGCTAAGGCTGGCCCCTTAATTGCATGGACAATGCTCGGGACAATTATACACGCAGCTCGATGAGAAAGTCGTTCAAACATTAACCTAAATGAATTGATCAATGCAAAACTTTTAAACATCACTTGTTCTGAAAATTTATGATCAGTGGTTCTGACCTACGGATTTTACGCTGCGGCGTTAATTGTTTTCTGCATTTGGCCGGCGGCTACTTGTCCTCAGGTAAGGGTGTACTACATGGAGGTAGTAGACTGTACAAGTGCAGCGGGGCTGGGGCCGAGATTGGCGTGGGGCCTGCAGCAAGGTAAAAGTTGACAGCGTCCGTATTGCTGAATGCCCACGTGTTCGCCTTTTGCGTTTGAAAGGAAATTCACTGCTGTATTGAGAATGTCTTTTTACCGGTATAAAAGCTCAAAAACTGATGCACCAAAAGCCAAGAGTCTGTAAATTTCTCAGCAGTAGCTTCATTGTTATTTCTAACTTTTAACTGAGATATCAGCCGTGCGTATACTGGTTCCGGTCACTCAGACCCAAGCGTACACAGCTGTTTAGGGAGCCGTCATTATTTAGGACCTGGGGGTCTGAGGAATTACGACAGAAACTCCGAAATTTTGAGTCACACCGCAGCCAACCTTGATGAATTTGAGTAACCCCCCTCTCTTACACAGAAATGTTGGCTTACCTGAGCCCATGTAACAATATGTTGATATAAAACCTCACCTAATAACCATCTCCGACCATATAGTATTGTTTAATTTGGATGGGTAGCATGTCATTACAGTATGGTTAAATTTCCAAATGGTTGTTGACATCAAGTCAATAAAAATATACATTTCTTTGATAGTATAAAGGATGAATTCACAACAGTTCAGTTTTGTCCTACATCCTATGCACTTTAATGATATCTGTCAAGAACATTTCTCCATGACTCAGCCTCTCCTTCCAGCTCTGATATCGACTGTAGAAAACTACTGTGTGACATCACCATCACCACAGTCGATCCCCATCTTCACTGTCGCTGTAGTGAACAACGATATCATTCTCATCGTCACTATCTCCTCTTTCATAATAAGTATTGCTATTATTAGCAGCTATATAGTTTTTTGCCAAGCTTCAGGTAGTTGATATTTATTGTTCTGTTAAAGTATTTATTTGCTTTTTATTTAACATGTTTCAGAGTAAGATATACATTATCAACTAATCATTATGTCTTTGAAGACAAGAGTAGACAAAGAAAAATACATTTTGAGCACCCTTTATAGCTTTCAATTTTTGAATGACCACCCAGCTCGTAAATACTGACGGTTCCCTTACTTGCTGCCAAAGGCCATTGCGTTCACTGGATTTGATAGTCTGCTATACATTGCCAAAATATGTTGCTTCGATTTTGCAATCACCTTGCCGCTAAAGCAACAATCAGCTGAAATTTATTACTTCCAAGTTACTCAAATTTGATAGTATTTGCCTACAGAAGTGTATACAGTGTCGTCTTGATTTTACATCATTACCGGGAGTTCCTGGTGACCAATTGCAGGGTGCGCGCATCAGTACACTGCCAACTGCAGTTTGAAAAATCCGTATATACGCACACTGTACCACAATAGAATGTCACCTCCTCTCTGCCAAAGTTCTGTATCCTCTGCAACACAGTAGCAGGACGTATTTGAACAGAGAAAAACAAAATAAAATCATTCACAGGCCATTCAGCCAGCAACCATGGGCGATTGCATGGCAGTGCGGCGTGACATGGCGTGGCCCAAGATATGTTGCAAGCTCGATGATGTAATCAGTATCGGCGTTCTTGGTCACGTGCACAGCCTACAAGTTGTAAACAAACCCGCGCGGCAATCCGACTCGATCGGGCAATATTTAATGTTTGTATGTCACTACTGGAGCACAAATTTGCCTTATATTTCTTCACTGAACAACATTTCACGATTGATGTAAGGGAATAACATGTAATTTCGAACATAAAAAGGTTAAGAGTTAGAAATACCGGGGCTTTAAAAATAGATTGATGAAGTGAATGCAACGACACGATCGAAATAGTATTTCTCATTCTCAGAGATGCCGTGGCTTTTGAAATATCACACAAGTTTACGACCTTGGAGAGCGCAAAACATTCTGTTCGATGACACACAGAGTGTACCTCATTGCATGTTTGTGCCCACAACGCTGCCGTCACCTGTCTCTGCTGGTGTCAACTCGTCAATCCCAATCTCGGTCGTCAATGTTTTCGTCTTACAGACTTTGATGTTTGCAGTGACACATACCGTATCTCGCCCGTGGATACATCCTAGATTTGTTACTTGACAGAAACTCTGTTTTAAGGTAAAGGGCGACGAATTCGGACGCGCACACGCTTTAGAACGTTTCTGCGCAGATTTAACTCCAGCCTGTCGCAAATGGGTTACTTTGTAGCGCATGTATTTAACATCACCTGTCATTGTTGAAATTGCGCTTTTACCTAATTTTTTGACCAAGTCTCTTAGAAATACATGTGACCTATAACCTTGTCATATTTTGACCCCCTAGGAAGCTGTTTTTTATTCAATATGAGCGAAAAATTAACATTTCCCTCCCATTTACATGGCGCATATTACCCATTCACCTGGAGATATTGTAAAAAGTAGCATGGGGACACCCTTTTATTAAAAGTGTAAACTAAATGGTATTATGTCAGGATTTTATTCGCCAAGTTTGGTCAAAATGACACCATTCAAAGCGACAGGAAGAAAGTTCGAAAAATATGTAGTGATATAATTTCGATATCGTCATTTTGTAATTGATACTTATGTAAAAATTTCTTTACAAACATCATGAAAACTATACATTCGATAGATATGGATCTTAAGTCTTGGTATTTATTAAAATTAACTCATTTGCTAAGCTTTTTATAATTGCTTTCTTTAGTTTAAGTGAATTATATCATTTTTATTTATTTCTAACGACGCCATTTTAACGTCCGTTTCCATGGAAACGAGCGTGGTGACCCCCATTTTTTATTTTATTTTTGCACTTGCACAACTTCCAAGAATATTTGTGCAAAGTTTCAAGAAAATGACACCACAACTTAATTTTGACGTAATTCGTAGTACTTCACCTTAAGTGTTGTCTGGGTCAACTTTCGAAGTATATCGTATTCCACAGCGCTGCATGGCAGTGCGGAGTTAAGGCTTAAATGTATATAAGCTTACAGCTCGACAGAGTATGTCTTTGCATCTCTAGATTCCGAGCGAGAATTAAGGAATTTTTGTGTGATGAGGGAAATTTATGCTTGTGGCTCCTAAGTCACTTTCCCTAAGATTATACTGTACTTATTTACAGTTGCAGTTGAACTTAAGCTGATGTGTAGATTTCGGGTTTATCGGCAACCAGGACTGCCAGGTACGATAATCACATATTTAGCCTTACGACTCGACTGGGGCTTAGCCGTGATGTTACTGAGCCATCAAAATAAAACGATCGACGATATATGCCAATTCGATTCTCGGAAAAGTTACAGTTTTAGCGACTCAAAATTTCCGTGAACAAATACATGTGAACTGGCCTGAATCGCCCCTGTGTGACGTAAAACAGGATGGATAAGAAATCTGAATTACCCCATGCAGTTCCCGGCCCCATTCTAAGTCATACCGTTGATACATGCAGGTCGAAACACATACCGATTTGTTGTAATCGATGCCGTGCCAGCTGTCATGACATTTTTACAAAAAATGACCCAATAAATCGAGAAATGGAAACATAGAAGCATATTTCTGAGAAAGCCCGAGGTGCAATCATTGAGCTAGAAACAGAATGAACTCAACGCGGAAGTACACATTATTTTAACAGGCTATCCAGAGAGAAGCACGGATCGGCATATGACTAAAAATGAACCAGTATTTTATTCTTGTTTTATCACTTTGCTGGGATAAAAATTCATTTTGCCACTTCAGTTTTCTATTCACATTGGTGAACGTGATGAATTTGCAGCGCTAGGCTAGTAAGACATTGTACTACTTACCAAAAGACACACATCACACATCACGTTCTGGAGCGACCATGCACATGTGTACATATTCAAAGGTTTTCATTCTGTCGGCACAACCACTATCTGTCAAATACTTACGTTTATTCCCGCTCTTATATCTTTAAAAGTGTCGGTATTTGCTGAGATTTGTCGGCACAAAGGGCAATTACAATACAATGTCCATTAGTCTAAACATCAACTGAAAAAAATATTACACGTAATAGTATTCATTAGAGCTGTTCTGGCAATTCAGTCCAGTCGGCCATATGAATGTGCATCACGTCACCTGAGCTGCGGTAATCCCTGCCAAAAACCATCTACTAGTATACTGCGGGACGTATACCAGCCACGTTTCCAGACCGGTGGATAGAGGGACTGTGGTTCAACCTAACAGCCTTGTCAACATTATAGGCAAAACTAAACCGGCCCTCAGGGAGACGAATACATTGTTACTGTCAAACTCAGAAGGACGAAACAGTTCCCAGTGGTCTTGTTGTCAACCCATCAGCCCTAACTATTAAGTGTACTGGGAAGAAATGTAGAGTACCCGTGCAATTGCAGAACTTTTCTAACAAGACAGTAACTGTGAGGCCCGGGGATGTGATTGGTGAAGTGCATGCTGTTACATGGGCCGGATCACCTTCACAATACCAGCTTGGGATTCAACAACAGATGACAGTGGCCGGAGAGGATAGTAATTGTAGTGATCACCTGGGTGCTAATGTATCACTGGGCAGAGATATAGACTTACACCACTTGAGTGCTACGTAATGTCAGCTGGCCAAAGAGCTACTAGCGAGGAAGTCTGATGTATTGGTTATTGTACAGCAGTACAACATGAGATACCACTCAGTGATGCCAACCCTATTCATGAAAGGCATCGACGCATACTCCCTGCTATGTATGATGAAGTAAGGTCCCTCCTCCAGTGTATGTTGGCAAGTGGAGCCATACGCGAGTCCAGGAGTCCATGAGCAGCCCCCATAGTGCTTGTTGAGAAGAAGGGTGGGTCAATTCGCCTGTGTGTGGACTACAGACAGTTGACCGCCAAGACCGTCAAGGACTCATATCCCATGCCAAGAATAGAGGAGAGTATGGATGCCTTGAAAGGGGCCAAGTAGTTTTCAACAATTGACTTGAAAGGCGGCTATTGGCAGATTGGAATGGCAGAGACAAAGATAGACCAAAGACGACCTTTATCAAGCCCTTCTGATTCTATCAGTGCAATTGCATGCCATTCGAGTTGACCAACACTCCAAGCACATTTCAGAGGCTAATGGAAAAGTGTTGGGAGACTATAATCTAAAGATATGCCTTGTGTATCTGGACGATATAATCATATTCTCATCCACTTTTGAAGACACCTTCAGTGGCTTGAGGCAGTTTTTGATCGTCTCCAAGAGATGGGCTGAAGGTAAAGGCATCCAAATGCCAACTTTTCAAGAGTCAAGTCAAGTACCTTGGGCACGTGGTTTCAGGAGATGGCGTAGAGACTGATCCAGACAAGGTTGAGCCCTGAAAACATGGCCTGTTCCGAGGAAGTGTCCATGAGGTCAAGTCCTTCTTAAGTTTTGCCGGCTACTATGCAGGTTTGTCCCAGGTTTTTTAAAGATAGTGAAGCCATCAAATGATTTGACAGCAGGACTCCCAAACAAGCGCAAGGACCAAAGAAGAACCAAACACTCATCAGTGCCTGAGTTTGTGTGGACAGACCAATGCCAGATTGCTTTCAATGACATCATTCACAGGTTATCGAACCCACCCGTACTTGCTTATGCTGACTATGTCATCCCATTTGAACTCCACGCAAATGCGAGCCTTAATGTCTAGGTGCTGCTTTATATCAAAAACAACATGGCAGGAAGACAGTTGTTGCATATGTGAGCAGGGGTTTGTCTCCGAGTGAAAGAAAATACCCGGCTCACAAGCTTGAGTTTCTAGCCTTAAAGTGGGCAGTAACTGACAAGTTCAACGGTTACCTGTATGGGAACTCATTAAAGGTAGTTACTGACAACAACCCTTTAACCTATGTAACACCCAGTGCAAGTTAGATGCCACTGGCCATCGATAGCTTGCTGCACTTTCAATGTATAACTTCAGTCTTGCTTACTGACCAGGTACAAGAGATTCCTATGCTGATGGCCTATCTTGCCGACCTCACACTCCTAACCCAGAGACTGACTCTGACTCAGTTCAGGATACCCTCAGTCGCTTTGAGACAAGAGGTAGGGAAGTGATATGTGAATTGGTAGAGGCTGTGTGTCAGTCTTATATGACTGCAAGGATTCCCTTGTAGAGATGGTTGGTTGTTCAAATACAGCAGTACCACAGACCATAAATTGCCCTCCAATGCTGCTAGGGAGAAAATCTTTACCAACACTGACCAGGAATAAGTGGGTGGCTGCACAGCAAAGGATCCACCCCGCCATTCACGCAGCGTCATCCTCAAAGAGAGTGAAAACTTCCAACCAGAACAAAACGGAAGACTAAGAGTTCAGAGATTCAGCGGAATCTCAATGAATGGCAGAGACTCAGTTTCAAGAGCGGTGTTTTGCACAGAAGTCATATTACAGGTGATGGCAACAAGGTGCATCAACTAGTACTCACTAGACAGTACAGAGCCATGGTCCTCAGAGGTCTGCATGATGATGTTGGACATCTTGGTAATGGCAGAACACCATACGTGGTTAGATCTCGCTTCTTCTGGCCTTACATGGCACGTGGTATTGAGACTAAGATTAAGTCATGTGAGAGATGTGTGAGTAGGAAGATGCCCCCAGGTGCAAGATCAGTTGCTCCATTGGTGAATATACAGACCAGTCAGCAGTATGCATTGACTATCTGACCCTATAAGAATCCAAGGGAGGTGTATCTAACATTCTGGTGATCACCGATCACTTCACACGCTATGCAGTCACAATCCCGACTCAGAACCAGACCACACATACTACAGCTAGACATCTTTTTAACAGCTTCATGGTGCATTACGGGTTTCCTGCCCAGTTCATTCAGACCAGGGAAGAAACTTTGAGTCTGAGGTCATTCGACGCAAAATAACAGGTGTCCTGAAGTCAAGAACGACACCATACCACCCCATGTGCAATGGTCAGGCAGAGCGTTTTAGCCATATTTTACTTGATATGCTTGGCACTTTGGAGGAGCACCAGAAGAAGGACTGGAAATCATATGTTGGTCCACTTGTGCATGCATACAACTGTTCTACCAATGATTCCATTGGTTATGCTCCCTACTATCTAATGTTCAGACGCCTTCCCAGATTACCTATCGACGTGTAATGTGGATAGGAACCTGAGAGCGTTTTGCCAAATACATATGGTGAATATGCTCAGGACCTCAGAGACGAACTGGATTGTGCATATACAATTGCATCAAAGGCTGCTGCTAAGAATTCCTCATACAACAAGATGAGCATACATCAAGGGGAGTTGTATTAGAGCATGGTGACCGGGTTTTGGTGCAGAATGTTAGCATATGAGGGAAACACAAGATTGCTGACCAATGGGAGAGAGATGTAGTGGTTTGCAAGACCAATCCTGACTTCCCTGTGTATACAGTCCGGCCAGAGTCTGGGGTTGGAAAAGAGAGAACTCTCCATTGCAACATACTGTTACTATGCTTATCATTGCCCTGCCCATCTGAGAATCAAAGAGCAAAACCAAAAGAGACGTTGATTATACAAGATCGACAAGCAAGGCAGAATAAGCACAGGATCGTAGTACAGTTTTGTCAGACTCGGATGGTGATCAGGATGTTCATTTCGTCCCAGTCTATCATGCACCAGAGGAGAGGGCACTGGAACCTGAAGAGGCGTCAGACCCAGATACTGTGGCCCCAAGAGGAGAAACAGGCTCATGGTTGTGACAAAGCCCACATCAGTGGTTAGTGGTGTCAGTCCACCAGGGACTACTGCAGATACACTTCCAATTGATAATCCCTCATTACCAGGAGTAAACTGTTAAGAATGAAGTGAGCGGAAGTTTGGAGCCATCAAATGACCCGAGTCTTCATGAGGATGCTAAGCCACACAAAGGGTTTGAAATTCAGGAGGAAGTACACTTCGAACTCATACAAGAAGAAGAAGGGGAACCCTTAAGGAGATCAAAGCGGACAATACGGCCACCAGATCACCTGAATCTTACTCAGGTTTGCAGTAAGCCAGAGTGGATGGTTAAAGCAGATTAGCTAACATCTGTGAAGTTTAATGGCCAAGGACATTCTGCAGAACGCCTTTGTGCGGCGTTTATTGATATTGTGTGGAACAGTTAATCACTGACTGTATTTTCTTGTGACTACCAGGACAATATTCCAGAAAGCAGGGGAGTGTGTAATCATAGACATTTTTTTTTATTTTCTTTTCTGATTGTATATATATACTATATACAGGCACTATATGTACCTACCTAATGTAAGTGAGTAACCTGTTAGCGAGAGTGGGTACAGCGCCACCAGTGTCAGACTTTCACTGCTGAGAATCTCGCGATATCTGGCGAGATTCATTAAAGAGTTTGACTTGCAGACAACTGCACATTTTCTGTGTCTGCCTCATTGATATTTCTTTTCAAGCTTTTGACAGCAGTGAACGTTGTGGTCGAGTAAACTGTAGATGTATACTCTCCTTTATTTTAACAGGGTTCCCCCTTACACTGGCTACACATTTTTATACTTCACTTTTTGTACTTAAGCTGTGTTGTGTTTCTCTAATCTTGCACACAATTCACCTCCAGCCTGAATTATTGTCACTTATCCTTGTTTGACAGACATACAGTTGAAAATTCACTTTTACAGCCATCAACAAGCCTGTTCCTATAACTTTTTTCTTATACACTGGTAGCCATTTATCAACTTGAGTACAACAAGATGAACATGTTAGGAAAAATACCTTATCTACTGCACTGATTTTTCTTTTTTTTCTGGGGTGGTAAACTTTGAAACCAGCTTCTGCATCGCAGGTGACATTCGCCTTGTAAAAGTCTGTGAAGGAAAAGATTTATATGGGCAACTTTTAGAAATATGGAAAGTATATGATTGCATAATCTTTTTATCTAAAATTAAGCCAATTTGAAAATGAAAATTAAAGGAATGTGAGTATCGAGTATCATAGAGACTGGCCATATGACATAAAACTGGTCAAATAATCATTTCCATTCAAGGTATACATTACTAGGTCCATGGTAAATTTGTAATTTACAAATTTAAGTAGGACCATTCTTAACCACTGATAGTTAGTGGAGGTTCCAGGTGTCAGGAATAAATAAGCGTACTCTGCTAGCATGCTTGAACCTGTGTAGGGTCGGTCCCTAAATTGCTAAATATTGTATGAAGTGATACAGTAGATTAATCACTGTAATAAGTTAAAGCTGGGAATGCTGTCACTACTAATTTGCGTGTCTGGGGCATCATATTTGGCCACAATGTCGCCATATCGACCATATAACTTTGTGAAAGTCCTTACGAGTCTCTTCGATGCGTATCCCTGTCTTACTAATTTTGATGCCAATGAGCTGGGTCTCATTAGACCATATATGAACTGAATGTGCTTACGTGTTTTACATTAGGTTCATTAATAGTAGTGCGCTTCACAGTACAATCAGATATCTGTTATATCATTATATAGCTGGTTTATTAACTTTCACAAATTATTCTCAGAGTGAAATCACTAATTTCAAAACTTTGTTTAATATGCAAACGAACCGTTTATTAGCTTGACACTGCTCAATGCTTCATGGGACAATTAGATAACTATCAGATCAACATCTGTAGCACGTTGTATGTTTTATGCTTGGTAGTATTTATGGCCTATCATCGAATTGCATGCATTTTCAAACTATGTTTATCCATCCTAGATAATTGTAACATATTTATTCTAAAATTTAATCTTCTGGTTCTTTCTGACAATAGGAAAATAATATCAAATTGATTACACAAAGTATAGTGGAGTGTACACAGAGGATTGTTCCTGCCATGGTGGAGAGTGCAGTTATTATCAGAGACAAATACCAGCTGTTACTGACACAGTTTGCTGCATGCCACAATATATATTCCCTCTCCAGGAAACTGAGTGATCAGGAAATACATCTCCTTGGTGAATAGACAACACTTCCCTAATACAAAGTTAATGTTGTTTTACATTTTAGCTCTCATTTGCCATATCATGTATATTTTTAAAGTTTGTCTTCAATTTGAGAACAATGCAGTTTTGTTCAATATTTATATTGACTAACCTTGTTGCAATTTGTTCATTGTCTTGTTATTTGAATTTTGATATTTCAGATAAGAAGTTTCCTTGACAGAGTTTGCAGTATCAGTAGTTCATACATATCATTTAACTTGAATCAGTTTCCAGAATATAAGTATTGATTTGATTGTACTCGATTATATCATTGTACTGGTACAGTGAAATGTGTCCTTTCAGAGAATGCCATTTAACTTTACAACAAAGAACTGATTACAGCAGTCAGTAGACTCCTCTTATGTACAATTCCTTTGTCTCATTGATTACACCTATACATATTTAAGTAAGGATAAGAACATGTTTCACTGAAAACCTGGTTTATTTTCTGGAATCAAGTACAGTGATCGTTTTGATTTTAAAGTAAACTTTGAGGTTGAAGATTGATTGTAATTTCAAGATATCATCAGACAACTTCAATAAACAGTAAGATCAATGCATTGAAATTTTATGTTTGTAACTGCATGTAGTTAAAAATTTGCATTTTTCTATGAAAATTAATTTGATGCATGCTGATTAAATATTTACCTTTTGACCTTTTCATTTTCTTTCCTCAGTTAAGTCACACTAGTGCAACATATGTGTACTTTGTCAATTGTCAATAATTATTTCTCTTTTTTTCTTTTTCAGGTATTAACATCAGGGTTTTTTTGGAATGTTTCCGAACAACATTCAAAGAACTGAATGTCTTCCCTAAACTGCACATATTAGGCTGCGTTCACAAAACCGATGGGGGTGGCTGGAGGAATTCAGGGTGGATTCAAAAAAATTTGGGGATAATAGATGGGGACTGACAAATTTTACTCTGCCTGTAGGGGGACTTGAAAATCTTTTGGTTCCCTTTTAAGTTTACATTTTCCAATTCCAAGTTTTTGTAGGTAATTAAATGAAAAACGAATACCATTGTTATGTCATTCAAATTGTACATCGTAGCTGAAGAAGAGTTTGGGTCAAATGACACTCATGGTAGTGAAACATACTTGTACACACGATCAGGCCAGAGAGCAACACATGGAAGACTTGGAGTCTTGAAACGTAATCGGGAATGTTGAATTCTGGCATGTGAGAATATCACATATTCAAGAGAAAAGATGGGGTCACCATGCTTGATTTCTAAATTTTCAAATCCTCATCAAAATAATACAAAAGTAAAACTTCGAACAGTAAAGACTAAATGGAAAAATATGTGACTAAATGGAATTGTTTATTTTTAACCAAATTTGACAAAATTACACCCAACATTTCAGAGATTAAAACATTTATTTGATGGAATATTGTAACCTTCCAGTATTGTAAATTTTTGAAGCATCTTATTCATATATGTTTTGTAATTTTGAAATAAACTTTTGGTAGCTCACTGTGCTCATTTTTTTTTTAAATATGGCAATTAGCAAGAATTTAATCACAAGAGTTTAAAAATTAATCAATTTCAGAACTTGCCTTTATGATTTTACAAAGTGCTAATAACAGGTAGTCTTAAACACTTCCAAGCGGAATGGCGCAATATGTGTTAATTTTATCTGCATGCACATCCGTTACAAATTTGCGAACTTATGATAGTTTGGGGGACTTGAAAATATTTGATCATATAGACAGGGGCTTTGAAAAATGTTTAGGGTATTGAAGGGGGTGGAAAAAAATAAGATTTCAATCACGATTCTTCAAGTCTACGCCCCTCCCCGAATCGTTATTTGTGACACAGCCTAAGCATGCCTTGCATTGAATCAAATCAAAGCGCCAGGCATGGGACTTGGTTTCATAGGTGAAGAAGGTGTGGAGGTCATTCACCATCACTTCAACGTGGCAGGGAGCCAGTATGTCTCAATACCTGATAGACTGAAAAGGTTGAAGTGTTCTGTGAAAGATCTTCACATCAGAACTCATCCGGAAAATCTAAGGCCTACATATGCTAAAAGGAAGAAACGTATGCATGAAGAATGATGGGATAAATGTAACAGAAAAATAAGTGCCAGTTGTAAACAAATATTGAAAAAAAAAGAATTCCCTGTACAACAAAAGAAATTAATTGTGTATGTGTATTTTGTGATTAAAAAGGATACTATTTGACAGTGAAATGATAGTAATATTGTCAACTCTGACAATGAACATTGTATTGGAACTATAAAAATCCCCAACCCCCTTCTAATGCAAAAAAGTGGCAAATTTGTGAAAGTGGACATAATGACCATATGGAAAGTCTTAACGTTGAGGGCGCTTTTTTTCAAAAACCAAGTCAATTTCCCCCAACTTTGGGTCAATTAAAGAGTTTAAACTTTTGACAAAGGTGTATTAATGACATGGTAGATGTATCAACACTAGACATGCCTGAAAATGTGATGAAATCGAATTTTGAAATAAAACAAATTTAAATTATAGAATGATAAAGATTGTATACTGGTAAATGTGACCTATAAAATACTCTGTAGGTATTTTAAATACAAATCTACCGCCAAAAATATTAAATTTATTTCATTTTCTATAATGAAAATAACACAGAAACAAACAATGAAAGCATTGATTTTTTACAGGAAACCGTCCGTCCGTCCGTCCGTCCGTCCGTCCGTCCGTCCGTCCGTCCGTCCGTCCGTCCGTCCGTCCGTCCGTCCGTCCGTCCGTCCGTCCGTCCGTCCGTCCGTCCGTCCATCCATCCATACATACATACATACATACATACATACATACATACATACATACATACATACATACATACATACATACATACATACATACATACATACATACATACATACATACATACATCCATCCATCCATCCATCCATCCATCCATCCATCCATACATACATACATACATACATACATACATACATACATACATACATACATAATGACGACGGCTGCCGGACGGATAACAATCCCAATAGCTTCTATAGAGTATTGCCTACTGTAGCTAAAAACGAATGTTAGCAGAATGATTGCTTTTTGACATGTATAAGGGAGATTACCTTAATACCACCTCCTTTGACACCTATCTTGTCAGACACGGTTTCTGGGTCAAAAAATGATGTTTCATATTGTTTCTTCTCCACTGCCAATTGTCTTTCAGCTCTTGGAGTACTCTCCCAAACAGAATCTGAAATTATCAACGTAAAGTTATTTTATTGAACTTGATATGCAGTTTCTCGCAGCAGATATTAATATCAGGACGTTCGTGACAAAAACTTTTCAATTAACTTCTGACACATAGTTGAAGTAATTTCACATGAATCAAACTAGATTATCAACAATAAATGATTATTGATGACACTGTGCCAAGTTGTTAATGGTTACTTTGAGTGTAAGTGCTTAGAGAGGATAGGGTCCGGTTCATCAATTGCGTCTCTGATTAAAGACTAGTTGCATGGTGGTAACAACGTAAAACAAATGTGGGCTGCCACCTAATTACAAGGGTCATTATAGAAGTCAACTATTAACTAATCAACATGATGTTCCCTAACATTTTTGAATTCTATTACAATACTGACAGATTATTATGTGTACTACATTTCATAAGTAATACCACTATAACTACCAATAGATTGTATTACAGCACTTTTAGATTAACATCTGAACAAACTTTAATCAAATTTGATGACATGTTTCTGTGCAAATCACTCAAATTAGAAAAATTCACTTAATGCTAAGATTAAAAATTAATTGACATGACACTGTTAATTGTCTTCATTCAATTTTAAAGCAATGTAAGCTCAACATCTGTACCAAGTTACATGAAATTTGATGAATTGCTTATCGCCATATCAGTCAAATTACGAAAATTCATTCAATATGCAAATCAGCACTTAACTTACTCGATACTACTACATACCTTTGCACGCCATAACACTACTTGAAGATCAATATCTGCATCACGTTTGATAAAATTTGATACAGCATTTCTAGATATATCTCACTAATTATAAAAGTTCATCAAATATGCAAATTAACAATCTATTGACATGATACTTCTTGATGTCTTTACACAGTATTACAGTACTGAAGGATCAACATCTGTACCAAGTTTCATCAAATTTGATGCAAATGTCGCATGGACCTGGTAATGTATTACCTTGGATGGAAATGATTATTTGACCATTTTAATATCGTATTGATGCAGTATTCTTGACATAGCCCCCTAACTATGAACGTTCATTCAATATGTAAAATAGCTATTCATTCCCATGTCACTGTTATTAAGTGTCTTTAAACACTTATATGAGTCACTGCTAATGATCTGAACCAAGTTTCATCAAATTTGTTGCATTTTTCTAGACTTATCACACTGATTACAAAATTTCATCAAATATAGAAATAAGCAATAAATTGACGCAATACTGATTGTGTTCTATCAAAGTTCTGAGTGAAAAACATCTTTACAAAGTTTCATGAAATTTAGCGCATTGACTTCTTTTTCAAAAAGTCATTGTGAATGACATAGTCTCTGCTTTTTCAATAAGATAACTGTCACACCGGCCTTATTGGATCGTATCACAAAACAAATCGACGTGCATATGTATGACATAAGGAGTAATCCTTGTACCAAGTTTGAATGAAACAGCTCCAGGCATCTCTGAGATATTTGCTTGAACAGACGGACGCACGCACGCACGCACACACAAATATGACCAAACCTATAGGTGCCCTGGACGGTGTCTGGGGGACTAAAAAGCATTACATCAGTAGTCAGTTACAAGTTCTCACCAAAGTTCTTTTCAACAAAATGGTAACATGGAATATGTGCTTTCTTTCACTTGGAACTTTTTACAAGTAGGTTTGTATTTAAGCAATAATGTGCCCCTTCCCGGCCCATACTGGACGAAAGCAAACTTTTCACGACATTATGTACGAGGCGAAGCCGAGTACATTATTGAGTGCAAAGTTTGCTTGAACCAGTTATGGGCCGGGAGGGGGTACATTATTGCTATTATTTTATAGTTTTGGTAATGCCAGTTTATTTGTAGTTGTAGGAAACAAACCAAAAACAAAATTTCAACTGAGTTTGAGGCCAGTAAGCATTGTCCAGCATGATTGGCCCTGATTTTGTATACTGTATACATTTACACGCACTCTTCACTGCACTGCACTGAACAAGCACGTTCAACACAAAAATGAGCAGCACTTTCTCTGTTCAATTTGGAATTTATTTTCGAAGGAAATGACAAGGAACTGCCTCCCCAACCGCCTTTATCGAACTTGGAACATCACCTTTCAATATCATGCCATTCAAAATGCCAACACGGTGAAGTGCCAGACATAAAGACAACTGAATGTTCATGCATCGACATCAGCATGATCAGCGGCTACATGGTGTGATCATTATTATGTCGCTAGTAGTACAGCATTTAATTGCAAACGATATCAACAATGGTCAACAATGTTATTAAAATGTTTAAATTTCGTTAATAATTGTATTTTTAAGTTATTTTCGATGGGTTCTTGACAAAAGCTATTTATTTTGGCGAACAAGAAGACTTGACGTAAACTGGTGCTTGAAATGTACAGTTGACAAACACGCTGAAAGGCCTCCGTCACGATGTCGAGAACACAGACAAGGAGAAAAAACGGTGAATGAAAGTTGTCTCCGATTACAGTCAGTGCATCAGGATCAGTGGCCGAGATGTTAGATCAACGAGACTCCACAGTCGTCATGATTGTTGGCAGAAGCTGACCTTAGATGTGACTTTGAATGGCTCCATAGTAATTTCCGTAGACACTTTTGGTCAAGGTTGATGACAGCTGCCGGTGTTGGCCCGTTTATGGCTTGTTCGAGTAGCCTTTCCCGCTTGCACATGTTTACATGGCCACTGCCATACATAATATGCCATATGTCAAACCCAGTATCGTCTAGTAGTTTGCAAGTGTACTGAGTTCTGTTTCACCTACATTACCAGAGTCACATAACTTGCAGCTTTTGCCGCGCAGTTGCAGTAACTACTGGTGCGGTAACTTCGCGGTAACACCTCTTTTGTTAGCTGTTGATTTTCTTTGTCCTTGTTTGCAGTAACTGCTGTAAGTGAACAATAGTTGCCACAGGAGTTGCGACACGTACAGCAAAAGAAGATGCGGTATTTCGGCAAGTGAGGAGTGTTAATGACCCCAAGTTGGTTGCCGCACAGACCTTTTGTGAAGGTTTGCTTTTACCCTGCCCTCTGAGTTTACGATCACGGTCACAAGTTTTCATCTTACCAATCTAGGCAAAGTTGAGTACCTGGAATCATTTCTTGCATTTTTTTCTTTCTACTGTTTTCAAGTGTACGGAGATGTAGAGTACACAGAAAAACTTGCGTTCAGACACGGCTGGTTTTTGATGGCATTTAGACGCGTTCAAGACGCATCCGAGACGCGTCCAAGATGCGTCAAAAACATGACACATGCAGCTCATTATCTCACAATGGAAAGAAGGTCTATAAGTGACCTTTGTTATGTAAATAAAATACTCCATTACGTCGCGTTTTTGCCACGTTTTTGACGCTCCAGTTCCTTTCCTCTACTAATATAAAATCTAGCAACTTTTGGCCAGTCAATGTTTTATAGTGCAAACATTTTGAGAAAAGATCGATTGATTATGTGTTGTTGCTCCAAAACCGCCAAGCTAAACTCATAGCATTATCGATATGAGTTGATCATGCGTTGTTCACTGTGCATGTCCATGAGAACATCATTATCGAATGGCCTGGCCCAATGTCACGAAGTAATTGCTAATACAGGAAATCACAATCTTTCCTTCTGAAATATTTTGAATATTGATATCGAAAGTAGTATGTACAGTCGTGGTATTGTTGTCAAAATGAAAAGCAACACTGTTCATTGATGTGTCTGCGAGCTTTCAGTTTGGCAACAATCTGTTTCAGTTTATGTGTATATATTATTGCCAGATTACTGTATTACTGTTTAACTTTTGCGTCCTTTTTACATAGGCATAGAATTAAAAAACACCAAGAAACGACAGCTCGCATAGGAAATAAAATTTATTACGAAAACCCAGATCTTGTATTTTTCGTCTTTTCTTTTTTTCATGATCGTTCCGAAGTTGCGTTATGCATTAGATGAACGCTACGCAATAAAACAGAGTGATTAGTTAATGAGTACGTTGTTACGAAAAACTCATGTCTACGCAGTTGTATTTTGTTACTCGTTCGTGGCATAATTGTCGAGCAGATGATGGTCAAGGGGCCGAATCGATACTAAATACGGTCTCACAGTCACATTTATTCCGCACCGTTCGGAGAGGTAGCACGTATCAGCTATTGTTAAAAACGTAACGATATAATTCCCATTTGAGTACACTCGACAGTTGTAAATGGAATTCATGTTCACATTGAAATCCAATCGAAATTTACCTCTGCTCTGGCGGAAATCAACCATACGCAGGCTTTACGCAGCTTTCCTGCAATTTCGATGAGCATGTCATGTCCGCAAATGACATTAATTGCAATACCAGCGAAATGAAGACTATCGAAATACAGAATACCAAATAAACATTTAAAGTTTTAAAAAGGAACTTCCAAATATAGAGGAATAGCTCGGTAATTTCAGAGTTGCTTTGTACTTAATTCTGAATGAAGTCACAAATGCGAGTTCGGAGTCTGGAAACAATGTTTTATTAAATACATTATTATTCGATCTCTGTATTATTGTTTTAACCACTTGCATCATTTTTACACAGGCATATAATGAAAAGACCATGAAATGACAGCTATCATGGGAACAAAATTAATTACGAAAACCCACAGATTGTATTTTTCGTCTTTCCTTTCTTCAAATCATTCAAAAGTTGCATTATTCGTTACATGAATGCTATGCAATACAAAGAGTGATTAGTTGATGAGTACATTGTTACGAAAAAATCATGTCTACGCAGTTTAAATTTGTTATTCGTTTGTGGCATAATTGTCGAGCAGATGATGGTCCAGGGGCCGAATCGATACGTAATACGGTCTCACAGTCACATTTATTCTGCGCCATATGGAGAGAGGCAGCACGTAGCAGCTACGGTATTGGCATGGCCGCCATGAACGTCATGATACGATGACCTTTGGACTCTGCATGACCTAACACAGAACGTTGTCATTAAAGTGGCAATATTGTCGATTGAAGTCATTTCGAAAATTACTGCAGTGATAAATATTTCTTCTAAAATGAATTCGCTAAAACGACTCAACAAAAGAGGTTCAAATCCTCTTTCTTTTCCCTTGTTTGAGATCACGACAGAAGCATTTAATTGTAATGTGAACGTTAACGAAATTTACCTTTGGCGGAATCAACCATAGGCAGGCTTTACGCCGCTTTGCTGTTCGATTTTAACCCAGGCAATTTCGATGGATAAGTTATCTCGTGTTGGCGGTCGACAATGCTTTCAGGGGTGACACAACATACTCCGAATTTTGTTGAAGAATGTATTCTTAAAAGGTTGCCTTGTCAGTTGCTTTACATGTATCATGTCATTGTCACTTTACAGTATGTGACAATGACATAGTGCTGTTGGAGAGTGATAACTTATCCTTGTCACTGTCGGCAAACGTAACAGAAGTGCAGCGAAGACAATGTCGTAATTCTACTGGTATTGTGCAGTATTGTACATGCTGTTACGCAATTGGATTGACTGGGAGAACAAATGTTCATGTACTTTTATAAGTGCACATTTGTGAGCTACTTTGGACATTCATGACAATGCATATTCAATTCCCGACTTGATAAATACGAATATTTCTTTCTTTTATTTTCCGACGCGTACATCGTATCTCTGTCTGGTTTTCAATTCCCGAAACGAATACACAAAAATCATGTACAGTAACAATCCACACAATGACACAATCGTACATACTTCAAGGGCGCAGATAGTCTTAGACTATATGTCTGTAAAAACATCACTGCACATCGCCTGGACATGACTTTCTCACATCAGAATTTCTTTACTTTGAACTACCTTGATACGCTTGATACATGTCTGAGTTATGGTTCTGGACATGAAAAAATCGTAATAAAATGGCCATAGGGCGCCATATTGGATCATATCACAAAACAAATCAATGTGCATGTGCATGACATAGGTCAATGTCCTTGTACCAAGTTTGAATAAAATCGGTTGAGTTACGCCTGAGTTATGGCTCTGTTTATGGCTCTGTACATGAAAAAATCATAACAAAATGGCCGCATAGCGGCCATATTGGATCGTATCACAAAACAAATTGATGTGCATAGCTATGACATTGGTCAATGTCCTTGTACCAACTTTGAATAAAATCTGTTGAAACATGCCTGAGTTATGGCTCTGTAAATGAAAAAATCGTAACAAAATGGCCGCACGGCGGCCATATTGGATCGTATCACCAAAAAAATTGACGTACATATCTATGACATTGGTCAATGTCCTTGTACCAACTTTGAATAAAATCAGTTGAAACATGCCTGAGTTATGGCTCTGTACATGAAAAAATCGTAATAAAATGGCCGCCTGGCAGCCATATTGGATCGTATCACAAAACAAATCGACGTGCATCTGTATGACATACGAAGTAATCCTTGTACCAAGTTTGAATGAAATCGCTCCAGGCATCTCTGAGATATCTGCGTGAACGGACGGACGGACGCACGGACGGACGCACGCACGCACGCACACACGCACGGACATGACCAAACCTATAAGTCCCCCGGACGGTGTCCGTGGGGACTAAAAAGCAGCACCGCTTACGTGTTGCATTCGACAAGGGAGATTTAGAAAAGATTTTCCTGAAGTCGAGCGAGTCAAGGACATCGCTAAGATTGATATCGAAGGTATGGCTGAGAAGGGAAAGATGTATCGAGTTTTAACAATGATGGAAGTCAGTTTATTAGATCCCAAAGACAGAAAAGTAAGCCACAAATTCGTAAATTGCCTTTTAACTTAAAAGATATATACACAAAATACGGCGGACGGGAGACTAAGATAAAAAAAAGAATTAATAGTTCAATACGAAAATATGCTTGAATATATTGAAGTTGAAGGTTCTGGTCTAGTTTTCGATAAGATCCTTAATTTAAGAGTAATTCTGTTAAAACTTCGACTGGGCGCGGGCATCCCTTCGACACGCGATAGCCCGATTCAACTGCCTGAATGGCTAAAAAATAAGCATTGTGTCAGTAATCTGATTCTTCCTTATGGCCCTGATGGTAGTGACACCGGCGCTGCTTCCAATACTCAGTTGTAGCAAGTATAAAGTTAGGTGACAAGGAGTTTTGCAAGAAGAAGGGAGGTCAGGTAAGAAATAATAGAATACCTACACCAAGTTTATTACTGATTACGGTTGGGATGGTATTCCATTACCTACACCTATAGAAGATGTGACCATATTCGAGAAGTTCGAGCGGCAAAATCCGAGAGTTAAGTTACAAGTATGGTTGATTCACGAAAATGATACTGAATCGTGCGACATACCAATCATATATCATGGTAACAATGATGCATGTTCCGAAAAGGCGCAAATAGCCAATATCTTACTAATAGTAAGTGCCGCGGGCGGAGACGGCCACTTCGTGCCAATTACTTCATTAAATCGTCTTCTTAATTCTCGTAATGATCGTAAGAATGAGCACAGACGGAAGTGTATTTGTATAAGTTGTGGGAAAGGTTTTGCAGCGAAAGAAGAATTGGAAATACACCAGATGTATTGTGGAACAGACATGGCTAAGGCAGTTTTTCCTCAGGAAGTGTGTCAATTTGAAGGACATAAGAAGAAGGTTCCTTGCCCCTACGTCGTGTATGCAGATACTGAGGCAATTATTGAGAAGGATACCGGCCTGCACATTCCAATTTGTCTTTCGTATGTTATTATTGAACGATGGTCGGACAACGAGCCGGAAATTTTTGATAAAAAAACATTCACAGGTACAGATTGTGTTACAGAATTTCTCAAGGAAATGAAGGAAATGGCTGAGTATTATTCGAGACTATATTATGTAAAATAAAACCGATGAAAGAGGCGAAGCACCAGCCTTGCATTGCATGTGACAAGAATGCCACACACCGAATTGCAAAGTATGAAATACTTATTGTGAAGGGTGTCGTCTGTCGAGAACCATTTCTATCTACTTTCACAACTTCAAGGGGTATGATAGCAGTTTTATTATAAAAAAGTTACACGAATTCGATACCGGCGGCCCAGAGCCGAAAATAATAGCTAAAACTGCCAATGGAATCATGGGTCTTATGAAAACATTTATCTTTAGCGCTTCGATTGTTGTCGGCGGAGAGTGGCCGAACCGAAAGAGGAAGACAGTGAAACGTTTCTTTTCGATAAAGTTATGGATAGTTTACAACTAATGAAAGATCCACTAGATAAGTTGGCAAAGACTGTGCCAGAGGATGGATGGATGATACCACTTCCGCACCCACACCTTCAGCGAGCGAAAGGTTTCTTCCCCTACGAATATTTAGACTCGGTTGACAGACTAGAAGAGGACCAGCTCCCGGAGAGAAAAAAATTTCATAGCAAACTAAAGGAAGAGGATATCTCAGAGTCTGATTATGAACACGCATTGAAGGTGTGGGATGAAGTGGGATGTCAGATGATTAAAGATTATATGGAATTCTATTGTGAGACGGACGTTCTCCTTCTTGCAAATATATTCGAAAATTTCCGAAACACATGTTTAGACATATATAAGCTGGATCCAGCCCACTATATGTCAGCGCCCGGCTTGACATGGGATGCTATGTTACTTTATACAGGTAATAAGTTTAAACTCATTCAAGATGCTGAGCAGATGACTTTCATTCAGAGGGGAATTAGAGGCGGTATCAGCCAGTGTAATATTCATTATTTACAGACAAATCATCCGGCTTATGCTACAGACGAGCCTGGCGGAGCTGGTGGGAATTATGATCCGGAGAAGCCGTTAACCGAAATAAAATATCTCGATGCTAATAATCTTTATGGCTGGGCAACGAGTCAGGCAATGCCCATGGGCGGACTTCATTGGATGACGATGGAAGAGTGGGTAGAATGGTCTGCTCAGAATGGCGGAGCAGGCTTGGATTGGGGACCCGGTGCTAGATTTCCGCCAAGTTTTCTAGAAGTAGACTTAGAATATCCGGCTGAATTACATGAAGAACACGACGATTTACCTCTCGCGCCGCATCACTATGAATTTCCGAGGCAGGGTAGTCGACTGATTACAAGTCTTATGAACAGAGAGAGATACGTCTTAAACTACAAGTTGCTTGAATTCTATCTTCGGATGGGAATGCGACTGAAAAAGGTGTATCGGGCGCTTGCCTTCGAAGAGGCACCGTGTCTCGCCGACTACATTGACTTTAACACTAAAAGAGGGCAAGACAGATTTTGAAAAGAATTTCATAAGCTTATGAATAATGCAATGTTCGGCAAGACAATAGAAGACGTTCGAAAGTACAGAGACTTTAAATTTGTTTCGGGCAGCCCTGATAAATACCAAAAGTATATACCAAATATGAAGTATAGAACTTATATATCTAGGGAAGAGGATGGCGATTCCTGCGACAGTGTCCTACTTGAACTGAAAAGGGATCAATATGAATATAAAAAGCCAGTTTTCATTGGCGCGGCAGTACTCGAACTTTCTAAGCTGCTTATGTATGATATGCACTACAATTACTTTCGAAAGCAGTTCAAAGGAATAGAATTAGCCTACATAGATACTGATAGTTTTGTTTACAGTGTGCCTCTTCCTTCCCCAGACGTAACTTTCAATGATATAGTCCGAGAAGATGTGGAAAAGAATGGTAATGAGTCTATATATGATACTAGTGGGATGAGCGGCCCCGATTTTCCAAAGATTAATAAAAAGGTGATAGGTAAATTTAAAGATGAGTTGAATGGAGTACCTATTCTTGAATTTGTCGGCATTCGTTCAAAAGTATATGCTTTTCGGACTCCAACTTCGGAGACGAAAAAAAATAAAGGGATAAAAGATGTCTGTGTTCGTAAACATATAAACTTTGAAAACTATAAGAAACTGTTTGAAACTGGGAGGAGCCAGAGCAGGCACATTTTGTACAATTTGTGCGGAAAGCCGGTGAGATTAGGAGCGAAGACTGTAATAAAATCATGATGGCAGTCAATGATATCAACGTATACAGCTATATAATCTAGACACAAAAAGATGCTTGAAAAGACTAGGTCGATAGGATATATGTATCAGAAACAGAGTTCCTAACGGAGTTAACTTTCATATCCATTTAATCCATAATGTTGCATGTAACGCCCTAAAGGGGGCTAAATCCTTCTTGTTTTTGAATTTCTAGTATCTGATGAAATATGTCCTGAATAAGGTCTGAGGCGTTTTCCGTTGTTGCGCCTTTTTCTTGTATTTGTGTAAGCAGCTGTTTATACTGAACGTAATAATGTTTGTATTTCTCTCGCCTTTTTGATACTCCTGTTTTCCTTGTATTACATCAATAATAACACCTGGTATAGGAGTTAAAGGTAAAAGAACTGGAACTGTCGGAATTGCCGCTATTACAGCAGAACTTACTTAAGAGCCATATCAATTCGACCCATCAATTTGTAACTGCGACGATATGCAGCGCTAGTTCTTTCGATATAGTCGGCCAATTGTTCAACGCTTTCAACAACTGAGACGTGCATTTTTTTACTGTATATGTAAGGGATGATAAAAGATAATTGTAGTAATATAGAAAGACAATATGGCAGAAGGAGGAGAAGATATACCACTCCAGGATTTCGATGATGCAAATTTAAATGATGATGATGCTACTGCTGAAACATTCTTTATAGACGATGATAATGCTCTTGCAGAAGCCGATCCTTTCCTGGCTAGCCCGCAGGTGGATCGTTTGATTGGACAGAGAGTAGAACTTAGAATACAAATGGCTGAACAATTCTTAAACGAGAATAAAATTGAAAATCCGGCAGCACGAAACGAATTAATTTTGAATGCTAAGATTAGGGGTGGAAGGCTGTATTATAAAAATGTTAGGCTATCAAAACTTTCAGAACGTGGATTTAGATCGCTCGAGACAGTAAAAAGAGAAGTGGGAGGATATGAATTTGTAAATAGAGTATACAGATGGAGTGGAGTCGAATATCACTCTAGCGCAGAGCCCGAATTTGTGAGTTCAACATTGTATTCTGAAGATGTGAAAAACGATAAAATACCGGCTGAGAAGATGACGCCAGAAGACATGGGTATATACAAAGATGAACTGACATTCTTACGGCAAGATGCTTCTGGTAATGCACACAAAATACAAGCTTTTGAAAATAAAATCGATGAATGGAATAATCTAACCCCTGAATATAGAGCTATTAATGATGAATTAAGGATTGCGAATATGCGTCTTGACGAACTTAACAATGAAAAAAAAGAAAATAACGCTAGAGAAAAAAGAAGTTGAAAAACAGTTAAAGGATCCTGAAACGAGCACCAAGGAAAAGAAAAAGCCGATAAACTACTAGCTGAACTCATAACAAGAGAAGCTAAAATTGTTGATCGAATTGAATACGAACATGATAAGATCAGTGGGGCACGTGAAAGTCTGGCTACTACTAGGTCTCTTCGTGATGTAATTTCCGATCCAGAATTGTCACCTAGGCTGAAGCTGACTGAGTTATTTAAACGAAATGGTATTACAATAGCTGCGATACTGACTGCCCTCGGAATGACAATATCAACAATTGCCCTGGCTGTGACTAAAGGAGAAGGAGGGTGAGCAGCAGGAACTGGCGCAAACACAGGGGGTTCAGGCCCGCCCAAAATATACACAAAAGCGAAGGAAATTGTAAAGCAATTTGGTGAATAGTTAAAAACCTTGGCCGCAAAAAGTGCTGCTGCAATACCAGGTTTAATCGGCTCCCTCGTCAGTTTTCTATTAAAAACAGCAGGATCAGTTGTTGGATTCGTTGGAGAACAACTATGGATATTTTTAACTGGTTTAACATTAGTCATTATAAATAAAATTATGTATTAATATATGGTCTTACGGAATCGACATGTTTGGTGAAAAGAATATTGCAAAGTTTCTTTCTAAAAATAAAGACCTGTTTGGTTTCTCTGTCAAATTGGAATGGTGCAAACTCCGACGAGTAAATCGACATATACTTCAAGCAAATCCAGGTGTCCGACTCAAAGATGATAATCTATATCATAACATATTAGCTTTCGTGAAGGAATGTCAAAAGACTAACTTCTTTAAGCGACTAGAATTCATAGCTGTATTCCAGGATACTGAGGATGACCAAGAGGCTCATCATCTCCAAGAATATTGGGTTCTTCGATTGATTCGCGACACGGGTAATCGATTTATCTTTCAGGCAGACGGAAATATTTATGTGAAGATGTGATTTATTTTTTCTTTTTAACTGTATTTTTTTCTTCTTCACTACTATATACATTACACAAAAATGGGGTATGATAGATCATTATTACCGGAATTCACCAAACGAAAACCGCAGGGAACGAAAGCAGAAAGAACTCATCATGTGATTGCTCATAATCCAAGTGAGGCAGATCCAGGCCAGACACTTATCATACGATGTCCAAAGTTAGAAAGCGGAGTAGTACTAGTTCCAGATACTTTCGACCTGGTTTTTGATCTCGAAGTAATGGGAGATGAAGATAACCGAGTAGTACAAAATGTTGCAAAAAATTTGGTGGAGCGTATGGTTCTCACATTTGAGGGGCAGGCACTTTTCAATTTGAATAAATATAACCTTATTGAATGTTATCACGATCTCTTCAAACATAAAAAGGAGAGAACGAACATGACACTGTACGGAATTCAGAACGAAAATCTAAGAAAATTGAGAAGTGGCGCGGCCAATGCAGATCACACCGTCGTGGATGATAATTTACTTTTTGACACGTATAAAACAAAATATGCTATTCATCTGAATCATCCCCTCGTGACAGGCCATGGGGTTGCATATCCAAAAGAGTTAGGGAGTCATATCGAATGGGAAATTACGTTGGCACCCGCCTCCCAATTACTTGTCAGTAATAATGTTGTTACACCCAATTATAAATTAAAAAACATTCAAATGGAATACGAAACAATTTCTGATTCCGTACTCGCGAGAGATACTGCTGGTTATTACAACGGTGGAAAAAGTTACCTTTACGAGCATATACATTATTTTAGAACAATCCCGATGAAAGAATCAACCACGGTTATCAATGAAAATATAAATGTACCACGACGTAGTATGCAAGGTATCATTATACTCTTCACTAAAATTTAATACTGAACTTTTCTTTAATCCATCCATTGAATCTGTGTCTGTAATGATTGAGGGTATTGCGAACAAAATATACGCTCAGAAGATGATACCAAGACAATTTTGGACAGAAACAAGACGGTATTTTGCTGAAGATAAAGATTGGTGTGAAATTGATATAGACGAAGTCGATTATTTGAAGAATAAATTTTGTCTGTTTATTGATCTGCGTAGCTTTAAAGATATTGAGTTTCATGGAAATGGTCTTAGAGTAATGAACACAAAGGATGGAATACAGCTTGAAATCTTGAAGAAAGATACTTCAGTGAAAAGTGTCGACTCTCGCGATGATAATAGAATCGAAGGCCGGGATGATAATATATTTGCCCATGTTTATGTTATTAGCGATGCTCAGGTCTCTGTTGAAAATAGTAGATTGAAGTCTTTACTATTTTAGTTAACGATAGTCATTCAGAAAAATTCTGTAGAAACGTTTCGATAGAAATTTCATGAAAACCGTTCCGAAAAACTGTAGAATGACAGACCTCTGTCATGACATCACAGGCTGCTAAGCAACTGTTCCGCGAAGCCTACCGGAACGGGAAAGTCATACTGGAAAGTCCCTGCCTTAAAAGGTATTGCGCAACAGTGTTCAAGATCGAACTAAAATCTCGCTCCGATAGGCGTAGGAAATACATAGTAAATTCACACAACCAGAAAACCGTTCCGATAGGGAGTATATACTTACATCCAGAAGCACCTCCGGAACCGTACCGTAGGGGGCACAGAGCTGCAGCACAGTCAGAATCTATCTAGCAAATGATCTCCCTTCCATCCGGTAATAGAATGTCATTCCGACAGGTGTTCTGTTAGGGGGATTACCCAGTGAGTCAGCGCTGAATGACTCAGTGGGAATTCCCTCTTCCATGCATGCGCAAACGCGTAAGGGGGATTACCCCTTCGGTGATTACCCATCTGACTCAGTGGGGAATTCCCTCTTCCACGCATGCACAATAGGCAAACGGGTAAGAGGGGATTCCTTGTAGTTATTTTTGAATAACATTTGTTATTTCGTCTGAAAATCCAATATTTCCTTACTACTGGATCATTCAAATTATTTCATCTTCCCACGTTTTATATTTTGTGAAGAGTCCTTCCACTTGACTAAATATTGTAATTTGCCGTTTCTATATCGACCCCTTACAACTTTCTCAACTTCATAATAAGGTGCCTGTTCACTTTCTGAGCCCACTGATTGTGGAGCGTTATTGTCATGGTCACCACCAATTGTTAAAAATTCATGATCTGAATGTTCATTGTCATCATCATTGTAAGAATGCACACTCTGACTGGAAGCTGAACTAACATCGTCATCAGGAGAATTCCTGATCTCATCAGCTACTGACGATTGAAACGGAACTTGTAATTCATCTTCAGACTCATCGGAAGTCGACGAATTAAACTCTGATGGACGCAAATAAGCTTTCTTCAACCTATTTACGTGGATCACCTTACGATAATTCTTATTGCTATTCAAAAGTCGTAACTTATAATTAACAGGACTCACTTTTCTGAAATAATGTAGGGGCCTGTCCATGTGTGAACAAATTTCTTATTTACTCCTGGCTTAATTGACGACTAGTACAAATACACCGCATCTCCTATCTTAAACTCTTGAGATTTCTTAATACAGTGATCATAACGCTTTTTCATTTCACACTGATATTTCTCAATATTCTATCTTGCTTACTGATTGGCTATGTTTCTTTTACTTGCCAAGTATTTCAAATGGGTGTCTATATTTCGTGTTCTACCCTCAACTGGTTGAAATTCTATGTCCATAGGGAGAGTAGCTTCCTCCCATAAAACATGAAAATGGAGGCTTCTTGGGGAATAACCCGATAAGCAAATAACATAGAAGTTATATATCGATCCCAATCTTGCTGTTTGCTATCTACAAGCATTGATAACATGTCAACTAACACACAATTAAAATCGTTCAGTTAATCCGCTGTTCTGGGGCCTTTAAGGAGTGGACGTTTTGCGCTCTATATTAAAATATTTACATGTTTCTTTTACTACCTCAGATAAAAAATTGATCCTTGATCACTCAACAAAACTCTAGGACTTCAATATCTAGCAATTACTTCTAATCATCAAACAATATTCTGGCCACAGTTTCTGCTCTGGCATTTCTCAGTGGGAAGGCTAAGGGAAATTCGGAAAAATAATCGGTAAGCACTATATGACCATCATAAGTTCGGGGTAATGGTCCAACGATATCCATTCCTAGTCGATCCCATGGTCCTGAAACTGGAATGGGCAGTAATTTAGCACGGGACGGGGCACAGCAGGTTTCCTAATATGACAATGTGCGCACGTTATCACATACATATTAACATCTCCAGGCATTTGCTCCCAAAAGTACCTTGTCTCAAAACTCCCAGTGTTTTAGTGTAACCAACATGTCCACCCAGGACACACTCGTGGGCCTCTTTGACACATAATTCCTCATACATTTTGGGATAACTACCTGCCTAATACAATCGGTTTTCTTCGTAGCTTTCCCAGTGGGTTTCCAATATTGATATAGAACTCCGTCAACAATATCATAATTAGGAGCCATATTTACAAATTTTTAGCTAACTGTTCATTCTCAGGTAATTCGTTTCTCTCCATATAATTTAAAAAGTTAATCAATACGAATCATTTCTCTGTTCCTTTCGTAAGTTTTCCATAACTTCTTTGTCAATTTCATTGTCTGCCTTGTCCGTGTGGATTTCCTGATCTGAGAAAGTGTCTTGGCTTGTGACGTAACCGTTGGTTAAGCTTTCCTTGCTCTCAACAGTCAAACTAGCATGGGACTGTGATCAGGTCGATAATTTATTTCAGGAGCGTTCTCAAGATCTGTGACGTCGGAAGGAAAACCTTCGCACTGACGATATGGTCGCCTTGAGAAACCCGTCAGCGTTCATGTGTTTCTTTCCAGGCCTGTAAACAATCTCATAATCATATTGTTGCAATGTCATTATCCAACGACCAATTCGACCTTTTGGTATCTTTTGTTTAAACATAAAAGTTAGATCGGAATGATCAGATACAATAACAATGTGATACGGATCGCAATATCTTATACCATGTATAACGGCAGGGGCCTTTAACTCTGTGATAGAATAATTCCCTCTCATGACAGTTTAAACTCCGTCCTCTATACGAAGTAACACGCTCGACGCCATCTTGTCGTTGTGCCAAAACAAATCCAAGGGCATAAGTTGAACAATCAGTATACAAAATAAATTCTTTACTCATCAGGTACCCGACAATTGGTGCTTCGCATAGTATCTGTTTCAATTTCTCAAATGCCTCCTCGCATTTATCAGTCCACTCAAATTTGACATTCTTTCCCAATAATGTATATAATCATCGCATATAATTAACAAGTCTGAACCTGTCTGAACCTGATAATGAACCTTTATGCAGGATTGAGGTCAAAGTCAATGAACTCTGTAATAAAAGCACAATAGCAAGTTGTAGGTTTTCAAACAAATTTTATTGAGATGTAAGTTCTCATTTCCTTGTCGCTAGCACTCCCGTTTAAGACCTGTGTACAAAGGACAGTGGTTTAAAATGTAATAAAATGGCGGGCAACATTCTCTTTGATTGATTTGTGATCACTGTCTTTTTTTACCCAAATTAAGTAATTTTTCTAACAGAACATAAAACCAATGGAGAGCGCAGTGTCTGTTACTGGTAATTGTATTTTTTTTTTGAATTTTACTACATTGGATCTGCGAGGTAAAATTGTCTCAGAACCGGTTAGTTTTACCCGGGAATACAACTTTTTCAAGTTACCTGCCCTGGTTGTTGGTTGCAATGTCCACGAATTTCGAACACTGGCTTTTGTAAGTTTTCAAAGCTGCTAAAATATCCTTGACAGACTCGAAGAGGGTGTCTCCATGTGAACGTCCTTGAACCCATGACCGCGACCGTCTTTTTTATGCATTCACTAATTTAGTATAATGATCCATACACGGACAAATTTGCGTGCAGCGTTGGATGGGCGATACCATTTTCACCAAGTGGTAAAAAGCAGGAGTATGCAAAATGTCATTGCCCAGTCACAAAGAAATTCAACCACAAATAGCAGTGAAAATGCAATTCACAGGATTTTGATCAGTTCTTAACTAAAACTTGGAAAGACCAGACCTTGTCCATGATATTTCATTCTTTAATTATTATTTTGAGATAAAGTTAACATCCCCTCCTGAAAGATAGTCAAGGCTGGATGTTCCGCGACAAGTCTGTGAATGTGAGTTGTTCACTTATGTAACATGTACATAGCGATGTGCACTCGAAGACCCGACCGCATCGGGATCTGAAACAATTTTGAAAAGACTATACATAAGGCCATGACTGTAAAAATCTTGTCTTTTAATTGGTGTCCGTTTATATTCCTTGTTTACTGTAATAAGCAGCGTGGAATTAAGGAAAATTAATGTCCCACGTGGATTTCTAAGTGACCATACGATGTTTCCATAAACATGCCAGACTGGGCAAGAAGATCTTTACGCTCGATATCCCTATAGCTACATGTAAGCTTATACTTCGTCAAATCGCAATATCCCCATTGTTTTGATTCTTTAATTTCTATCATGCCATTAGCATACGCCAGAATAAGTAATCAATATTTAGATTGAAATGTACAATCAATATTTAATGAATTGCAAATGTGGCACAGTTACTTACCTTTTTGATAGTATTTAATTTCTACAGCACATTTCTGATATTGCCATGTTTCTACAGATGTCCTTAGAGAAATAGAAGTGGCATTGCATCCTCTGAGAGCTTCCTTTGTCACAATATCTTTTTCAAATATTTTCCTCAGCTCACCATCTCTTTCATCTCTTTCTAGAGTTTCCACAGCTTCTATTGTCTTACACCCAAAGACAACCAGCAAACTGCCATGATAAAGTCTCTCTAGTATTGCACCAATCCGTTCTGCATACTCCATGACAGCAGGAAGATCTTCCTTTGATTTTACAGTGCTGAATATTTTTCTTAAAATGAAGTCTTTGGTGTCCAGCTTGCCATCCTCCGAGGATTGGTTTACACGAGACACAATGTGTTGGCCGTCTGTGAGAATTGTTATTTCATCTGACAATACAGTAAAACGAAGCAATTTTTACAAATACAATCAATATCACCATAAAAGTGATATTACTGTACAAATACTTAAACCAGTGAACACTAACAGAGATATTTTCTCTTCTGTTATTTTTGTTTAACATTGGGCACAACATCATAATTTCTCAATTATTTCCTACTGAATCCATTTAACCTGCAAAAAGTACAGCTGACAATCACATACTTTGACAAGCATCAACCGCACATATGAAAAGTGTGCAACAATATTCTATAAGACTGGAGTTTTTAATTTCGTCCAAAGCTGCAATATTACTCACACAGTTGGCGATTCCAATCACGTGGCAGTGAGGGAGAGTCTTGTGATTCATGATCATCATGTTTTTCTGCAGAGTAAACGAGACAAAACTCAAATTCAAACATAAAAGAGAGAATTGCAGGCAGAAGCAGTATATATTCAATGGGAGAGATATCCAAGTAATTCACTAACACATGTACACCTAAACGTGAATACATGACTGTGGATGCACAATAGCGGATTACTGATGACAGAATCATTTGCATACTCTGGGCTAGATTTTTGAATTATCGTAAAACAATGGTTATCAGGGGTAAACTCTAAGACATAAGTACCCACAGATTAACATCTTTCAGCGGGAAAATAAAGTTGGTATTTTCACAGAGAGAGTTAATATAGTCTCTCCTTTTTTTACATTTTCTCAAAAATAGCGTCAAGGACACTGAAGCTCCTCAAGTGTGAGGTCAGTTGAAGTAGTTGGTTGTTGGTAAGCAGTAATTGACTTGGAGGCATGGGGTTGGGATATGGGATACATAAGATTTGTGTTAGATACGTTTAACTGTATATACGGCATGATTCGGCTCATTAATATAAGTTGCATACATTAACACCAATCTGTCCTAATGGAGTACGTGGCAGTTTACTATCAGGCGACTAGTAAAGTGAGTAAGCACAATTTACTGCATTGGAATGCCGGTGAGCCACCGTAATTTTTCTGTCAGCACTCTAGTGAAAATTGCTTCATTGTGTTTTTCAACATTTACAATTGTAGTATACAAGTGAATTGCATTTTCACATTGATCTGCTTGACCAGAAAATTCGTCAGCCTTTTTTTTATCTTCTTGTGGTTTATTGATGATAAAGGGCCATATCCTGGTATAAATCTTTAAAAATCCATCCATCCATGACAGGTTTGAGTTGCAACATATCACCTACAGAGACTATTGACAGACCACCAAATATCTTACTTCCTTTGATTTCTTGAAGACGGAGATTAATAAAATTGAATAAACTGTTACCAACCATGCTAAGTTCATCAATGATGACAACTGATAAATTCATATATTTTGTTTGTAGAGTGTTTAATTTGTCAGTGTGTAATGGTTTATAATGAAAATCTTGACTTGCTGGTATTTTTAAAGCAGAATGAAATATAGCTGCAATGCAGTGATGACCAGGTTTCAAGACATCTCGGTGCACATGGGCAATAGAGAAATAATATCCAAAAAGATGAAAGGCTACAGTAGTATTTGTGAAATTGAGGTCAAAGGTCATTGAGGTCATGTGACATTTTGTCAAAAAAATTGTATCTCATAGTTATCCCTATATACCAAAAATCAGACCTCTAGCTCTATTGGCTTGCCCAGAATTAGATATGTGCATCAGTAATAAGGTACAGGATATGTCACCATAAGGTCCCTTCATACCAAATATGAACAGTGTAGCACTTGTGGTTACTGAGTTATGGCCATATATGTATATATGGGGTCAAAGGCCATTCGGGACACAAAATATTTTGTCAAAAAAATTGAATCTCATAGTTTTCCCTATATACCAAAAATCAGACCTCCAGCTCTATTGGTTTGCCCCAAATTAGATATGTACATAATTAATGAGGTACAGGATGTGTCATCATTAGGTGTCCCATCATACCAAATATGATATGCGTCTAGCCCTTATGGTTATTGAATTATGGAGAAATATGTATATTTTAGGTCAAAGGTCTCGAGGTCATGTGACATTGTGTCACAAATTTGTGGAGTGGCCCTGGTGTGATGTGTAACTAAGGGTTGTAGCTGATTAAAGATGTAAACAAGACCACATCAAAGCCTGCTGTGTTAATGTCCTAAAAATTGCTGATACACATCGATTATAAAAACACCTTGGCTAATGAAGTTTTGCCGCTTGATCGAATTTCATCACTGTAATTGGCCCCAACATGCACCAGTTTATCACATGACACATGGACACACAGATGGAAGTTCATTGGCCAAATCGTTACAGAAGGAAGTAAAAGTTGACGCCGCCATATTGGTTTTCAATTCTAACAGCTCCTCAGTATGTAAAACTGAGGAGCTAAAAACTGTAAAACTGTTATAAGTTATTTAGCTTTTGATTGAGCTAATTATTCCTACTTATAAATATTTTACTGATTGCTTGCGTTCAGCAAAATATTTTACGTGTTTTGCCTACTGCAGAGCATTTTGAAAAAAAATGTCACGTGCCATTAAATAATATTTACACAGAAAACCATGATTAAGAAATTATTTCACGCTAAATTATGCAAATTAATAATTATCCCGTACTATTTTCTATGGTAAACATTGTTGCTGGCTAGCAGCTGATAACACTGGAAAAAAACGCTTTATATGAGCTTAGCATATTTACGTATATTGACGTATATGGAACACAATATTTAATCAATAAATCATCAAAAGCATTTATATAGCGCCAAAATCCATTACGAGGTAATGTTGTTGCTGAACAAGAACAGAAAAATCAAAAAGCTCTCTCAAGGAGATGCGATTTCAAGCCCTTTTTAAATGTGATCACCGTAGGCGACTGGTGAAGTTCAAAAGGAAGACTGCTCCACAAATCGGGGGCACATTTTGAGAAGGAGCGTTTCCCATACGTTTGCAGGTTACACGTGGCACATGAAGAAGACCTTTCATTTGATCGAAGTAAGCGAGGAGAAGATTTGATGTGAAGCAGACCTGATAAATACACAGGAACAGTGCCATTTAATGCCTTGCATGTAATCAGAAGAATTTGTAATGCATCCTGTATTGTACCGCTGACCAATGAAGTTCTTTAAGTGTAGAGGTGATGTGGTCAGATTTCCTTATCCTTGACACAATCCTAGCTGCAGTGTTTTGGGCATGTTACAGTGACTTGATGTCATCAGAAGGTAGTCCAACAGGAGAGCGTTACAGTAGTCTAATTTGGATGCAATGAAGGCATGCATAACTATCTGACAGGTTTCTTTTGTCAAATATTGACAGATGTGACCAAATTTCCTGAGATGATTGTAGATGGCTTGCATGTGGTGGCAATATGCTTCCTGAAGGTGAGTCGATCATTAAAAGTCACTCCGATATTACGGGCTGAATTTACAAGTTTAACGACAGATGATCCAATGTTGATAGAGTCGATAGGATGAAGTGTTTGGGCAAATTGGGATCAAATTATTAGGACGTCTGTTTTACCATCATTTAGTTGAAATTTGTTTTGAGTCATCCATGATATTAATTGCATACGTAACGTATATCTACGGACATGGAACATTCCAATACGTTTATATGCGTAGCGAATTTCCATACAGATCATGAGTATATGTAATGCAGATCTTTGCACACTAAGTGTGCACTGAAGTTATGCATTTTATTAGTAAACATACACT